>NC_020493.1:3585808-3608565 GCF_000184155.1 Fragaria vesca subsp. vesca | reverse complement strand
CTACTCTCTCTCTCTCTCTCTCTCTCTCTCTCTCTCTCTCTCTCTCTCTCTCTCTCTCTCTCTCTCTCTCTCTCTCTAAAAAAAATCTACCGCAAAGGCCAACTGGTTGCACTGACGGCGTACTCCTCCATCATTAAACCAACGACGTATGTACTCTTCTTCTTCATCTTCATTGGACGTCGTAGGCAACTGATCGGATTGGTGGTAGATTATTAGAAAACAATTGGGCAACGATCTGATTCAATGACTTGGTTGTGGAACCCGATCGCCGTCGAAGTCTTCAATCCAAAAGGAATAAGGAGTGAGTGGCTGCTACTATTCGTTTTTTTTTCTTTCCAGATTTGCTCCATGTCCCGTTTCCAAATTAGAATTGGGTCTATTTGATTTGATTCAATAATTATCATGATTTTGTTGGGGAAACTTGTATTGATTTTAGGCAAATTGGTGTATTTGTTTCAAAATATTTTATTATCTTTTTTTGGGTTTTTAAGCACAATGGAAGTTATGCACATAAGGTGTTTGATGAAAGTCCTCAATGAGGTTATTGTTATACAAAACACTTTTACATGTTGATCATCTAATTGCTACTGGTTCAGTAATCATGATGTGGGAATAAATCTATTTTTGCACATTAGAATAACAATTTATAGACAAGATAATCTGATGAAGTTTATATTAATATGTGTTAATTAATATGTGTTAATTAAGCTATTGCTAATTGATTTCGCTAAATATCTGCTACTGTATTTTCTGAAAGTTAATGCTACAACACTAGCTGAGTCACTAAAAGTTTGCTACTACTCTACTGGTAATACCTTGTTACTACATTTTGGAAATAGTTGCTAGTCTTGCTACCAACTAATTGAGCCACTAAAAACATGTTGCTGCATTTTTTTTTTTTTGAAATAACTGCTATTGCATTAACTGAGTCACTAAAAGCTTGCTACTACATTTACTGGAAATAGTTTTGCTAGTGCATTTACTAGAAGTAGTTTCTACTATATCGGCTGAGCCACTAAAAACCTGCTACTACATTTATTAGAAATAGTTGCCACTACATTTATTGGAAATAGTTGCTACTGCATTTATTGAAAGTAACTGTTACTATACTAGCTGAACTATTAAAAATTTGCTATTATTGTATGTACTGAAAATCGCTGCAACTAATTAATTTGTTGAGCCACTGAAAACCTGCTATTGTGCTTACTGAAGCTGTTACTACACTAGTTAAACCACTAAAACTTTGCTACGGCATATGTTGGAAGTGTAACTTTCCAGCAAAACATGTTACCATATTAGCTGAGCCACTATAAACCTGCTACTACTTATATTGGGATGTTAACCCCTGCTATTACTTTCTAATGGAATGTTAACCCCTGCTATTATTTCTACTGGAATGTTAACCCCTACTACTACACTGGAATTAACTGCTACTACAATAAGTTATTGAAAATATGCTACTGTATTCCATTTACTGAAAAATCTCAAAATAAGAGATTTTTCTCTTCTAAAAGCATATTTAATTAGTGTAGAGTTAATTTGGTAAATTAATCCCTGACACATGGCATACAGAGAAAGAATTGTCTTTATTTGTTTAACAATAACACAAGTGGATTTATTTGTGTTTCGAATCCTTTTGGAAGATGTATATGTGATTTGTTTTTTCAAAATAACTTATGTACATTTAAACCACACATATTCGATCATTGTTTTGGTACTTTGATGTAAATCTTAATAGTTTCTTTGACTGAAATAGTTATTGTCTAAGGAACATTAATTCGATTTTGACAAGACGAATTGATGCTCCATTAATTCACCAACTCTTAGAAATTAAAGAAAGAACATGCTAAAGAAGAAAGTTTGATATCGATATATATTTCACTTATTCATGCATCTGACTATTTCAAGAAAATGAAGAGATGCATCGATTATACGTCGCTAAACAACACTGTCAATTGAACCCTTTCAAAAGTATATCGAGTGAAGATGATCCTTTGATTTCTACAGCAGTGATCCTTCTACATATAAAACTTGGCAGCAATATATATTTTAGTTTTGAGCAGTCCAATTAATACATATTGTTATATAGCTGGGCTGCATCTTTGCTCATTAAACCCTTCAATTTTCTCAGATATCGATCTACAAACATCAGTCTATTGGTTTCCATTCACACCTTAGAAAGAAATGTGTCACTACTACTCTCTTACCCTCACACATAAAATGCTTGTCTAAGCTAGCGCAACAAAAGCCTTTTCTGTCTCTAGCTTCCTCCACATATATGAGTATACGACTATATGAGCAAGCCTCCAAAACACCATTCTTTGTCAAAAAAAGCCGTCTCCCCTCGACGAAAAATGTCACTGGCCAGTTGGCAAATTCCTCATCATTTTTCCATTTTTCTTCAATTTTTCTCAATGATAGAGTTAGTGCGCACAACTACAGCAACTAGAGCAAGAAACAAAAGAGAAAGGGATGCAAGAAAGTTAAGAACCATGGAAAAGAAAACTCAGGCGCTCAAAGACACAAACCCGCTTTAAGAGTTTACTTATTCAAAACGTTTGAAGAGCTTTTTCTTTGGGCGGTCGATATAGATGTGGAGGATATAGATAGCAATACTGAAAGAACTTGTATATTGAAAGGGCCTCTGTCCTTGAGTTCTGGTCGGCTGCGAGTGCAAACCAGCCGTACCCTTTATACCACGAAATTGTCTGCATTTTTAGACTCGTCAATGAGCTCGATCCAAATGCTTTACATGATATATCTTTTGCCTATACAGAAGCAGGCACGTATACATGACATGGGAAACGAAAACGTTGGCATATACATATACAGACGAAGCGGTTATTATCATTGTGTTCCCAATTGTAAACTTGTCAATGATATTGCAAAAAATCTGATTAAGCTTGAAGCTCCATTTCCTCTATCTGATTCAAACTCATTCCACCAAAGTTGAACATAAGTTTCACATTAGGATTTTTGATTTATCGTGAACAATTGATGTATAGAAGACGTATATACGTATGTCTTCCAAACAAGTGTCAAGAATTTAAGCCTCATACATATGTATACAATCAATCTTTGACGTATGAATGACGTATGGCTTACATGCATGAAGGTTTTGACCTTGATGCTAATCGATCATCATTGAGATGGATGGCGATGGAGCTTCTAATCGGTGAGTAGAAGAAACAGAAATTATCTTGAAACGTATTGATGGCAGTTCTTAATTAGCTTTGCTAGCTAGCAAGCTTGGTCTAATTTCCAAGTTAAGTTGAATTATTCGACCATAATTGACATATAGGACGTACGTTTATAGGGCGTACGTTTCGTACATGAATGGTTAACCGATTAACCATAATAATGAAAACAATAAGTTTCTGATGATGAAGATTTGTGGTTCTGTATTGTTGAACAAGAATCAAAACCTATCAGGCTTAGGTTAACCAAACGCGCTTATCGTAGGGATCGAGATGGGAATTTCATTGAAATGAAAACTTAACTATCACAGGCTAGGTTTTCGTATATGAATGGGAATCGAATCCTTCGTCGTTCGTTTCACTGATGACCTCATTCGTTTTAGGTCCAAGACATCCAAGCTTCGAAGCTTGGATTTGAAGTCAAATTGAATGATCATGGGGGTGGCCGTGAGCTGTCCATCTACGGCTGATCCATTTAGGCATCGCATGGGGAGAATATAAATCGTATTTGTATCGTCAATTTAGACTTTAAAGTTGCATATCCAACATCGGAATGGAAAGAAAAAAACACACAATGGTCTCATCGACCTATATATTGACAAGAAGTAAATGTCATGAATTTATGCCTATATGTTTGCATCAAACTTTAAGAGCAGCATGACTTTAGTTCCCGTGTATAGCTTGAGTCGATATCGTATTATTAGAACATGCGTAAGCTTGAACGATTATCAAGTTTTATGAATATTTTTTACAAAACTACGTACAATCATAAACTCGAGAGAAATGAAATAAGAAGAAACTTACAGTAACTAGATTTATCAAGCGAACGAGCATCAAATGTGTCATCAAACATTACAACATCAAATGAGAGGTTGTAGGCATTCGATATCTGAAATGCTAGCTAATGAGTCCAAATATTAAAACCTAACTATCAAATCTTCTACTTCCACAACGCAGGAAACTTGCATCCAAAACACTGTTCAGGTCAATTAGCTAGAAGAAAAAGAACAGTATCTGCCTACTTAATTAAGCTCACTGTCATCACCCAGAAACAAAAACAGCGATCCAATCTCACTTCTAAGTTGTTAAGCTCCGACTGGATAAGAACCCTAACCTAACCGGGTCAACCGGTCACGTCCGACACAGTACTGGACCCCACCCTCCTGCATTATTGCCAACACGTGTCCAAGATGCTGACGCAATAAATATCCAAGGTCTTCCCTAATTTAGCAAATCGTAAATTAAAAAGAGACAAAACCCAAGCTCGGGCACAAGACGCACGCCATGATTTTCAATAAAAGGCAGAGAGAGAGATAAGCTAGGGTTTGCATGGTCCCCACGAAATAATAATGCCCGCCGCTCATGAGCCGACACGTGCTCCACCTATTTAGTCAAACTCCCCGCGATAAAATAATCCCCCATGCAAATCATTACTTTTTTTAGTACGTGAAAACGACCGCGTAGCTACACAGGTGGCCCGGACAGGTGTCCCCTCCCACGTCCTCCGGCGAACCCCTCCGGCACTTTCGCCGGAGCCTCCGACGCGATGTCGGGATCTATGAAGCAAAGTGCTCCTTACTCAAGCTCGATCCATCTCTCACCAATTCTTATGCTTCTAGAATTTCACTTGGATTTGTTCTTTCCTTTTATGGATTTATAAACTATATATATGTGTTTCCACTATATGAACAGAGGACAAAAAAAATAAGAATACTGCGACAGATTTATTATAATGTTGTGCTTCTTGTGAGGTACCAACTATTATTGTACGTAGTAATTTCATTTTCATATTATTGTAGTGAATAATATTGTATGAGGTTATATAAAATTAAGAGCATAAGCATTGACATGAACTCAATGAAAGTAGTACGTTCTTATCATAGACAAATTAATAATATTTTTCTTAATTTGATAATATTTTTGTTTTAAAAAGTGCTAGCAGGATATACTAATTAAGTAAAACGTAGAATAAATTAAGGGTACGTACAGTGAAGATCAATTATGGAAACTTTCGTTGATTAAAAAACAAGGAGCAAGATCTTGCATCCCAATACAGTAAGAATAAGAAAATTGCACAAAGCTAGTAATTATTTGCTAAATTTTACACGTATGAACTGCGAGAGAGCTTCATCAATTAGGATCAGTTTGATCCTGAGATTAATTAATTACACACGAATAAAATCATCAAAAATGTCTGGGATGTCGAACTTCATCATGTTGCTACAGTAGCTCTCACGTTCATCCTCTGTTCCGCTGTTAAAATATGTCGTCGAGTTTGAGTTCAACGGCGTCGGGCTCGAGGAAGGCGTCGAAAACACCGAAGGGAAGTTGAAGTTCTGGTTGTTGCTGTTGTAGGAGTACAAATTTGAAGTTTCCGGTGAAATATCACTGATAATCTGATTATCCGACGACCCGTCGTAATATGTCAAGCTTGGTAATTGAACATATTGGCTTTCAGTAAAATCGGAAGGGACCTCGCCATTACTTTGCCACTCACTTATTTGACAATTTTGGGAACTGAAATCAGTGATGGTTGATGGCTGTGCTTCATGAGGAAATGGAATGGCACTAGTGTCCAATGTGGCGCAAACTGGAGCGTTTTCTTGAAAGGGTTCTTGAAGCTGGCTAGATTGGACTAGATGTAATGGGATTTGATCATTTTGGGGACTGCAAAGCTGCTGCTGCTGCTGCTGCTGCTGGTCATTTTGAATGAAGAAGTTTGAGTTTCTTTCTCTATGAGACGATAGGAGAGAAGTAGCTAGCCTTAGTAGTTCTGGGTTGAGTCCCATTTGTTCCATACCAAGCAACCTTGAAAAGTTCACTTGATGGTGATGATGAGAAGGGTTGTATAGGATGGAAGAGAAGTCAAGCAGATCAAGCCGAGGACTGTGAGTAACCGGATCGATTCCCATTCGGAGAAGCCTCTTCCTAATGTGGGTGTTCCAGTAGTTCTTAATTTCATTGTCGGTTCTTCCTGGCAAACGGGCAGCAATAGCAGACCACCTATACATAAATTTAATTAGATTAGATACCAAAATGTTAATCATGCAAAGTGTAACATGGGAAATCAATCAAAGAGAGTCGCTAGCTAGGCTTACTTGTTGCCCAAAATGCTATGCAGTTGAACAATTGTCTCCTCCTCTTCAAAAGAAAATCTTCCTCGTTTGATATCAGGCCTCAGATAGTTGGTCCATCGGAGACGGCAACTCTTTCCACATCTTTGCAGTCCTATAAAACAAAATCGATTTGATTAATTAGCGCAAATTCAACCATGCACAATATTCATACTCAACTAATTAAGGGAAGAAAGTTGAAGTATGAAATACACACCTGCATTCTTTGGAAGCGTTCTCCAGTTGCCATAACCGTGTTTCTGAATATAATCAACGAGCTTCTGATCCTCCTCCGGCGTCCAAGGACCTTTTTTCAGGCCGTTTTTGTCACAACACGGTGATCTTCCCATTGTGAATAACACTGTTAGTGTACTGAACTACTGATATGCTGAGAAAGCTTAGCTTGATTTAAGTTTCAGAGCCTGGAAGAGAGAAATGAGAAGAGGATGTAGGGTCCGTAAGGAAAACGGAGGTGTATATATAAGCAAGCGATGAAAGTAGAAAGGAGAAGGGTCAAACGTATTCGGTGCCGTCCTCCAGATCAAAGTCGCTACGTGTCCCTTCCGCTTGAGGAAATTTTATTATCGTCATCATTAAGTATCCAAGTCCTATTAGTCCCGCTCTCTCTGTCTCTCTGTGATTATTGTAATTATTTGAACCTACCCAAAAATTCTTTAACCACGGCCATGCATACCTATTATTTCTTGGTTGTTAATTCTTAGGTTATCGTTTTCCGGCGAGGTTATGTCACCCTAGCTAGCTTGCCTTCCCGGATTCATATTAGCTGTCATCAACGTTGTGATTGTGCCACGTGCCTCCTCTGAGAGCTGACCAGTCCTTGCTGCAACTTCACTTTCACGGCGTTTCCAGCTCGATCTGTATATCACTGCAAGGCTTCTGCTACATCATAATCAAGCCATAGCTGCAAGCTTGCTAACTAGCTAGGTTTAATCAAAAATGGGGTTTCCGATGATTCAGATTCAAAATGTTGAAACTACAGATAAAATTTGGACAATTTTCATCTTTTGTTAAATTGACCAATATTACAACAGGACAATATAAAGGGCAAGATGTGGATGAGATAGCAATAATGGAGTTCGGTGTTTGCCGAAATATTGGAGCATTTATGATCCGAAAAGAAGAAGAAGAAGAAGAAGAGGGCTAGCTAGGGTCATGGCATGGCCTAACATATTTGGTCAAAAATAAATAAAATGGAAGATCTTTCACTTTCAAGTGAAGCTGTTTATTCATTTCATCACTTCCATATTTGTTTCTTATATTCGAATTGTTAATATGTAGACCATATTTTTATAGCCTCTGAATTCTGAAACATATATATATGAGCATATATGAATAACTTATATAACATAGTAATTTAAACAGGAGTTCCAGTTATCGAAATGGTCAGGCCACGCCTCGCCTCGCCTTACTCCTAAGGCGCACCTCTATTTTAAACAGAGTAATTTATAAACTCTCGATATACACTCTCAAATTGAACTTAAATGTTCATGTATAAAACAAAAGATCGAGTAATTCTTAAAGATTAATTTATAAAAACTAGGAGTGTTCCAGTTATATATGGAAGTGTAAGGTAAATATTATTTTCACTAATTATATCAGATGGAGTATATATAAACAGATTGTCCGAATTAAAACAAGCTAGTAGAGTACTCTTTGACCGGCCACAGAAGAAAAGCTAGCTGAAGTCACATGCATGTTGCATTGCATTATTAGCACAACAGAGGAAGCCAAACTTTCCAGGACTACTTAGAAACAAAGAAATAGCTCACATTTTAATTTGAATCCTGTTAAGTACTCTAGCTTGAAGTATTACATAATCATATTGATTATATAGTATATGGCACTGTTTCTGAAGGTTAGCATTTAAAAGAAAACATGCATATAATAGAGCATCGTTCATAGCGCACACTTGGTTTTTAAAGTCTGATTTTGCCCGGCCTACAACGTACAGAAAACAAAGAACAGTTTTGACTTTATGAATGATTGATCGATATTACTGAAGAAACCATGTTCGTCTTCTTCGATGATTTCTTCCACACTCACTCTCAGACACAATTAGACTCTTAATTTGCTGTCAAATCACTCAAATGGCGAAACGTCAAGAATCTCAACCTCAATATTGACTTACTTCATCGAAATTGATTGAGCAATTGTGTATGCCTAGCTGATCCTAATGGCCGGGATCCCGATCCTAATCACGTCAGACTCAGATTTACAGAGACTAATAACAGTCGTAATTAGTGAAAAGAAAATGATATCCAATCTTTCTCAGTTCGATCTCTCTTCGATCCCCTCGCACTAGTTACCTATGGCATAGACATAGGTAACTGTTTAACTTAATATATATCTGCTAATATTGAAGAACTCCAACCTGACAATTTATATTCGTAGTACGTACCTCTTGATCCCACTCCAGTTTTTCTAGCTTAACTATCATTGTTGGCAATTGGTATCTTCCTGAAGAACAACATTATAGTATTCAAATTATTTGATTCGTCCGCCTGAGAATTAAGGGTTCTCATCAGTTTGATCGGCGATTAGCAAAGGTCCATGAAATGAAATTGTTATAAACTATCTCCAACAATTACTAACCACTTCTTCTTATTATATATTCTTCTTCGCGTACATGATAATTTATAATATATAACTTTCTGTGTTCGACTAGCTCATCACAACGAAGCCGACCTTAAATCACATACATAGCTCACGTACATGGTGCATGATCTCGATCTGTTACTCCTCGAACTATAAGCAACAAAGAAAGCAATCAAGATTAGTTTAGCTACCGGAAAATAAACAATTTGCATTGCATTGCATGGATGACGATCTCCATTTTATTGCTTCCGCTAAATTCTTATAGGGTATTTAAATCAGCTTATTAGTTTAATTAACTTGATCACGTCGAATCGAGCTTGACCTATTACGTGCGTTCCCCCAAGCAAATCCCTAATCTCAGAAAGAGAGTTAATCCACCATTGAAGAGCAAGCACCTGGCTGATCCTGATGCCCTAAACTTAAACATCTGAGGATCACCAGCTCGCCACTTCAGGAAATCTGACGTCTCACAGTATCTCTGCACAATCTTATAAAGTCTCTCCTAAGCAAGAACAAAGTCTGTTTGATCTATTTTATTATCTCTTCTAGTTCACTCACATTCTTAATTAATCTACTAATTAAGTTTAATTATGGAAATGTTGAATGAGTTTCTGCTCTGAATCTGCGTTGAGGTTAACTTAAACTTTCTCTAATTGCCATCTGTTTGTAGCATTCGATCATTAAGTCGACTTAAACAAACAATTAGCCCAATCAGGTTTAGACAATCATACAAAATGTTTGATTTGCACAGGTGTCCATTACATGATGCAGTCTTGCACTCTTGCAGTGTGAACTTTCTGAAGTTTGCCCCCATAATTTATATGTGATTTATTTTCAGATTAAGGACCACAAATCCACTAATATGGTTCATTAGTAGTTAATTATTTGAAGTAAACTTCGTTTCCATGTTGAAACACTGTTCATTGGCATTGACATGAAATTGTCTCATTCACCTTTCTAGACAAAAGCTTATAAATTAGGATAAATTATGGACGGTCAAATCTTAATTTAATCATCCACTAAGATCTTCACCTTAATCTTTTAAGGAACAGCTTACAAATTTTCACCCAATTCCATTCATTTGCTTGCATGCCCTTCTTACCCCCTTGGTTCTAGAATATATATCATTGTTTTAAAAACTTTGATGAAACCCTCAAGCTAGATTCACATTATTATGTTCATATACAAGTATATATACGTACATATATATAGTGATCGATATAGTGTGTGTTTTTATTCGTTTATTTCTTTTTTCTTGTATTCGTATTAGATTCGATACCTCACCGCTCTCGGTGTTAGATACGTACATGCTAGGATTATAGACTCAAAAAAAAAAAACGTACGGGTTAGAAACCAAAATACGTACGGCCAATTATTTGCGATCTCATGTACAGAAGTATGAGGGTGAAGAGTATTTACTGTATTTTATGATTAACGTATAATGACCGTAATCGTAGCCTAATTGTCTCCATGCTTGGTATCAAGGAGACATGTACCCAACTAACCAAGAAATCAAAGATTGCTTATTATAGGGATTACTACTAATGAATCATCATTTACCAATACTATATACCAAAGCTCACATCTCATACTAAAAACGGTAATTAGTTGCTTCCTACATACATGTATCCGAAACTAGCTAGCTAGAGTAACATACGTGGTCTTGTTGACTGTCCTAAAATACACAAAATTCAGGTAGATAATCTAAAAATTGTTGCACAACAAACCTTCAATAATGCTCATGTATTTTCTGCAATATTTGTTAATACTAATTTGATCGCCAAAGATAATGGCATATGGGAGCCGAGTAAGCACAAGTCTCGTTTTTCTCGTATCGTATAGATAGAGTTCCACATAAATTAGAGTATACTGAGATACGGGATCCAAGCCTTCGCTATCACACTATTATAGAATTAGAACCAGCGATGTCATTACAGAAGCAGCATCATATATTCATATATACAATATTTTCTGGGTTTGGTTTTCTTTATTTGCATGGTCCAATTTCTTTATCGGGACGTAGACCATAAGATTTCAAATTGTTAAAATACATAGTGATTTTGAAGGTGTTTTCTGTACGAAGGGGTCCTGATTTTGTTTGGGACGAAAGCAATCTGGGGACACGTATGGGGTTTCCATGGATGTCTCTGGAAATGGGTGTGATAGGATGAAACACCATTCACGAGAGCAAGAACGTGTCATGAGCACAGTGGTTTGAACTCCCATGCTCAAAAAATGGCCATATGTTTTTTCTTGGGTTGGCTTATATGATCCCGACCAATGCCGTCTCGACACGTCGGATAGAGTGTTGGGGGCTTGAGTTCAGGGACACTGACAAGTTCTAAATTGATGGATGGCCTGTTTTCCTCACTAAACTCCTCCCTCTCTTGATTCAGTGGTTTTACAGTGAATGCCTCTAAAATGGATAGTAGAAACATCAATTATCAATCATGGAGCGGAATATAAGTTTCTCGATAAGCATTCAGATATCGAACAAAGACGATCGATTCACTAAATAGGAGTAAACTTTTTGATTTCGGAGTTGAGTTCGCCAAAAGTCTCCTCGAAAATGGGAGGTCTATTCAGATTTTTGACTAAAAATAATTAAGAACTGTTGAAGGCAAATACACTGCTGTTGATGCGGAATGTACTGTGAAAACCAACATTGATAAACAGATGTGACTGGACTAGTAGATAAAAAAAAAACTGGATACAAAGTCTAAACTGATATTGGATTGAAAGTCAAAATTGTTGATGATATATAGAACCACAATGATGAAGAACTTCAAGTGTGTGTTTCTACTGGGTGAGATAATGCACCAGCTGCCCCAATCCCCATAGACCAAGCATCAGAAAGGACTGTTTCTACAAAACTCGACCAGTGTTGTACTAGATGAAATCAAATTCACTACTAATAGAAAGTTTGATTGATACAATGAAATGTAAAGGATTTGGTTTCCCTTCTAGTGAGATCTGGTAGTTGGAGAAGAACATGTATGATGTGAAGATGAATCACTGTGATACGTATGAAATCCAACGAATTCATAATGTGATGATCGCTGAAGTAAATGTTATTGGAATTCATAATTTGATGATAGCTGAAGTAAATGTTATTTACCTCCTATCCAAGATTATTAAAATCATGTGTCGAAAAAATGAATGAAGAATCATACACGTATTATATACGGCTAGCTGAAACTGTTGATGAAGTGGAAGATATCAGTTCCAGAAGCTGGTTATGTATCTTGCCATTACTCACAAGGAAACCACCTTGAGGGTATATAATCCTCCGTCCGACTTCATCTGCTGCAAGATCAACTTGATTTCCTTCCCAGTCAGTTGCCTGATTAAACAGTATAATCTCTTTTAGATGGAGAAAATTTCACTGGATATAAGTACACCAATTCATGTGTTTTGAGAGTCATCCCAAATTTTATAAATGCTTATGCAATCCTTGTATAAATGTAAACAGAAGCCAACATATGATAAATTCATAACTTACAGTCTGCATATTCATATCCATTTAAAAGTAGGCATGTTTTATTATCGAAAGCATTCAATTTTCATTTTTGGGTCTAAACTCTCACCAGTTTACCTCATTTCAATTTTTAATACTCTTACATGATAGCTTACCATCAATTCTATATTTTAGATCAAGTATTATTACTCAATGCTCTAAAATGAATACATTACTCAATAGTCAATACTACAGAAAGAGCCACAGAAAAACATACCGTTCCTCCTGCTTCAAGTACGCATATAATACCAACAGCGTGATCCCAAGCCTACATTGTGTTAAGTTGAAGTGAGTCATACTACGTAATTCCTAAATTTCTATAATTCACTGACAACTGGAGGAGAAATCAATACCTTTACAACTTTATCTTTCTGTCGCTGAATGAAAACAGAACCCCTACCTGAAGCCACCAATAAATACTTGCATAAACTGCATAGAGGGTGATTTTCATATTGTTAGAGTTAGCATTAAACAAGGGACAAGTAATTTGTAATGGATCTTGGAATTTCAGAAACAGGGACCCTTAACTTAATTCTAATATGTCAGCTACATGTACAATGGAAAATCAACACTAAAAACAAATATTTGGAATGTAAACTTAAGTTTGAAAGCCATCTTGACTTCAATAATATGCAATCAGTGGCCACTGAGCCATTTTGAAACACAGATGTATGGTGACAGAGTAGATTATTTCTACTTACATAACAATGCTTGATTATCATTAAAATTATCAAAAGTATCTTAGCAATCCTGTGTTTGAAGAAGCAATCAAGAGGAAAAGAACAAACCTTCCACAACAAGGTTTCAAAACGAGTACTTGACTTTGACCAACACTCTCAGCATTAGTTGTTGAGGTAAATAAAGCTGCCGGTGGCAATGCCTCCCATGCTTCACTCTCTGTGATACAAAAGCGAGCCTGAGGCACTATAGAACAGTCATCAACAAAGCTACGAGTCCATGAGTAAGGAGTCCTGGGTGTGCCATTTATCACAGATGATAAACTTCTTGTCCATGTGCCACAACCAATATGTGAGACCATAAGAAGCCCTGTTCCAAATGGAATGCTCTTCTCTTCCTGGACTCCAGAGATACATTTGTTTGATTCCTGCCAGTGCGGACAGCCCATGACACCTAATACAATCTCCCCATCAACTACAAGAGCCAAACCTACCTGTAAATTTTGGTCTTTCCTTAAAAATTATGTTCATTGCAAGAAGTAGAAAACCGTCTGATTATGAGTATTGCAGTAAAAAGGCTAGGAATTTCCTTTAAAGAGTATAGCTTGAAACATTTCTATAGCTACACATACTCTTATTACTACATTGCATTTGAAACTGCTGAGCTTACCTCTGATTCCCCTATACTAAATACAAGATGAAAGATATAATACCACTGGAACTCCTCTTCCGATCACTAACTATTACACTTAGTCATCTTTCATTCTTTCGAAATAAAAGCAGATTAGTTGTTAAAATGTCTCAGATTCCTACTTTGAGTTTAGATTCATCACTTGAACATAAATCTTTGAGTTTAGATTCATCACTTGAACATAAATCACTCCATTTTCATATCTTTTCCTACATCCTAATTGATCTAATTCATATACTCAGTAACACCAAAAAGTTGCAAACACAAACTTTTGAAGAGTATAATCTCAGTGTCAACTTGTCACCTAATTTGTACGATTTTCGCTCCATTAATCCATTCAAATCACTCTCATATTAGACAATGTATTCACAGGCGAAAACAGAAAGCGATATTTTAACAGTTAGTAACACATACCACATACAAGGCCTTATTTCCCATCACAAATCCTCTTGTGCCATCAATTGGATCCAGTAACTGCATATTGTGTTTCACATTTCAGTAAAAAAAAACCTATCATCACAAGTTCACAACCAAAACTACAAAAGAAAGCATGATTTATTACCACAGGCTAAGTTAAATCTTTGTAATTTTTACTTCAAGTCCTCAAGCATGTATTTTTTTTTGTTGTTACCCAATACGTCGCCGGTTGAGCTCCGAAGGTAAAAGCCTCCGGTCCGCCTCTATCAATCGCCTCCAACACATCCTCCGCCGTCAACGGCTCTTCTCCGGCGCCGGCCTTTTCCACCACCGCATTCACCACCGGCTCCACCAGATTCAACGCCCGCACCGACGCCGAGTCCTCCTCCGCCACCAACGGAATCGACGGGAATCGTCTCCCGAGCTCTGTTTGTTTTCCACCGATTCAAAACCAGACCGGTTAAAAATCGTAAATAGATTCAAAACCAAGGACTAATCAGCAAAAAAAAAATTACCTAAACTGATGAGCGCCTGGACGCTGAAATCGGCGACGGTGACCGGAGTCTGGTCGTTCTTCTCCCGAATCCCGGTGGCGCTGGACTGTAGCGCCGTTTGGACCTCGACGCAGATCTTGGAAGCGGCTTCGACGACGTCAATGGCGGCCTCGAGCTCTCGGTAGTGCTTGGCGGTCTCGGCGGCGAAGGGGAGAGAGGCGGAGAGGCATTTGAAATGGGAGAGGCGGCGGGGGAGAGAGGCGGAGGAGGAGGTGAAGGTGAGGATTCGGGTGCGGAGAGGCGTAGGGGAAGAGGAGGTGGGGAGGGTGAATCGGACGGTCGAAAATTGGCGGGAGGAGTTTGCGAGAATCATGGCGGGTATAACAGGCAGGTGTGTGTGTGTGTCAGAGCAAGTCTGACAGTGGGAACAGTTGAGGTGGTGAGTGATTGGTGGGGGAGACTGCGTTGTGGGCGATAGCGGGGCCTATTGGGCCAAGATCTTTTGTTTTGAAAGCCCAATTTCGGATGCATAGTTTGTTTCTAAGGAACCCAAGCCCAAATTACTAGCGAATCAGAATCACAATAAATTACGTTATTGTAACACTAAATAAATGAATGTAAATATTACATTTTTTTCCTATGTAAGTAATTACAAAGTTTTATTTCTAATTCCATATAATATATCTTGCCAAATTATAATTCAATATAAGATATGAAACGACAGAAATGAATCATGATTCTATATATTACCGAGTAACGTAACGATAGAAATGAATTAATTATATTTTGCTTTTAAAACTGGATATGAAACTAATGTCATTTCCACATATGGCAAAAGAATTACACTATAAATTACGACTCGAGGATAACTTCCACTTCATCAGACAAGTGACAACAACGCAATCTTGCAAGCTCAACTCTAGCCAAGACCTTTAAAAAGAGAAGAGAACTCAACAATGGAGGGTAGCACTAAAACTCAATTGAGATGTGTGAGTTTGCTAGGCATACTTGTGCTTTCATTCGCAACAACTCATCAACCGTTTGTTGTCATGCCGAATTCAAAAACCACATTCTGTGCTGAAAAGTGTGGCATCCGCTGCGTTCCTAGCTTAGAAGATCCCCCATCTTATATACCATGCTTCGGCCTTTGTATGATTGCTTGTAGGTGGATTCCAACTACTCTAGACGACATCCCCACATATGGTTGTACTCGTAGTTGTGTGAGCTCTGCGAGCAAAGTTATGACCCCATTTACCAACATTCCCTCCAATTCTGGTACCAATACTTCCACTGGAATTCTCTCTTTCTAATTTGTATTTTACTGTGTTTCAAGTTATTTACGATATGATTGTTTGTCATGCAGATCTTACAAGTTATGCACAAGGCTATGTGGATTCTTGTTCCTACAGCTGCTCCAAGAATAATAAACTTTTTTAGAAAATCCATAAACTGCGTAAGATGCCAGCCAAATTTAGTGGAACATCCTGGTGTTACGAAATAGCGAAAATACTGAATAATAATTGTATGTGATATGTCATGTGTAGCATGCATATGACCATATGTACTTATCTCGATCGATAAAATAATAACACTCCGAATTTCCTTTATTGTTCATTTTCCTACATATATTTTCTTACCTAGGCATTACTTTGTTCAAGTAAGTGAAGTTGTCCACAAGTTGTTTACTCACGTATCGCCCGGTCCATGGAAACTCTCAGTTAACTATCTAATTAATGGCCATTTGGCATAACACTAGAGAGGGTAATTAATTTCGCTCGTTCTGTTTGAAGAAAAAATTTGGTAACGGTTTCACCTGTTATGGCTTATTAATGGTGATGTGCATCAATTCTAGATTGCGAAACAACATTGTCAATTGAAAACAAATATCGATGTATTATGTGGTTACCATTATGTGCACTTTTTCTCAATGATAGAATTAGTGCATTGTCATCTCAACTACAGCATGAAACAAAAAGGAAAGGGTGCAGGAAAACTCAGGCGCTCAAAGTCACTCTTTCAACATTTCTTTAGTTACAAAACCACGTAATATCGATCACATAATGAAATCAGATACTTGAACATAATATCACTATTTGCTTGATTGCGCCAGTGAGCATGGCGGTTATCATCTGATTGAGCTGATCATATATTTGCATACCGATCCATTTCGGTTAGGGTCGGTGAGGCACAACCCTCATTCTTGGTGGTCACTGGTCACCCATGGGTACTTCTCTCCACCAGGTTGAGCTGACAGAGTGACAGGAAAACGCGAGGGTGTAGCTCCCATCGAGAAGTGGGTTAGCCTCAAACTTACAACAATCCATGCGATATTTTTGCCCATGACGGAGTAGCGGCCAATCCCATGTAAAAGTTTATTGTTACAAGTTGAACGTCACATTTCTCACCTACTATACACTATACTGAGCTCTACCACCATGTTTGTCAAAATCTTTTGTATCTAACGGCGGTACAAATAATACATAATACGATCTTAACCATTAACTTTCAATTATTTCAATTTTTTAGTTTAGATACACACTCAATACTGTACTTATTTAGTTTACATATTTGTTAGATAAAATCATAATTGTATATACAAATTATTCATATATTAAGATCTACTTGTATGTCTAATAAAATCATTAATCTTAATCATACACAGTGTATGCTGTAGTGTCGTGTTTACAGGCCGAGCACAAAAGACTCTCAGTAATCATTCGGAATTTCGGATAACTCTCTTTTTTTTCTTTTTCTTTTTTGAAATAAATCATTCGGATAACTTAGACAAACTCATAAAGTCACAGAGAAAATATCCTAGCATTCTTGTCCTTATCAAAATAAGCCAGGTGTCACACTCCAATTCATCAAGACCCCATATATCTTGCGAAGTCCGCTATAATCAAGCCAATCCATCTCCATCACAAAACTTCACAAGCCCCCTGTTTCCCACAGATTCTCTACAAACCTGGGGATCCTACTTCACCATATATAGAATCTTCAACACAGAAACCAACTTTATCCTTCGAAGTTTGAGTTTAGTACGTGTTTTGGTTGTAAACAATTCTGGGCATGAGCTTGAGGTGCGCGAGCAGAGTGTTGTACCAGGCAGGGATGAGGGTGATGAAAGACCAGGCCCCCAAGCTAAGTGGCGAGTCGTCGGCCGTCAAGTCTCTCAGGGATTCTTCTTCTTCTTCTTCTTCGTCTAAGAAGTTACAGACCAGGCGGTTCTCTGTGACCATAATTGATTCAAAGGGAGGTGCTTTTGAGGCTGAGGCTGAGAAGAGCGAGAAGGTTAAGAAAGCAGAGGAGTCTCTGAGGACTGTCATGTACTTGAGCTGTTGGGGTCCGAACTGAGATTATATATACACAGTTCGTTTTCTAGCTATCTTTTTTGTGCTACTGTAGTACTGTTGATTGTATATTGCTCTTGTATATAGTATGTATATGTACATGAACCTTGTAATTCAATCCAGAGATTATGTTCATCGATCTCAGGTGCCATGGATTTAGATTTTCAAGAAATGAAACATCACAAGGCATCGCATAACAAAATGAGTGAGTCTCGTTCATAAAAATTATAGGATTGTACAATCAGGTTGACATAAAAAAAATAGATAAACAAAAGGTTCGGTTGCTCGACACATTTGTACATCAAGTCGTGAGTCATCTGATAGTTTAGCAATTCAAAATTTAAGACGATCTCAGAGCAACTTCAATGAAGTTGTCAAAATGCTATTGTCAAATTTGAATTTGACTAGTGATGTGGCTGTGTCAAAATTGGCAAAAATCAACTCTAACCAAAGTGTCTAATTTAAATCATATTCTATTTATTTCTAACATAAATTTTTTTTTTCTCTTATTTATCTCTTGTGCTGTACAACCTACACCCACAGCCACCCACTTTTTACCTCTCCATCTTTGCCTTCCTCCTCCTCCTTTCCTCTGTTTCTTCTCCTCCTCTCCCTCTCGTTTTTTCTTTCTTCTCCAACTCTTCTCTTTCTAATCAAAGAGACTTTGAACACAGATCAAATCTTTTATAACTTAGTTTGTTCAAGCCACCTTTTTTTCCTTACTCGTTTTTCTTCTTCTTAATTCTTACCTAAAGCCTACAGAAACAAGCCTACAGAAACCCACCCACTCTAGAAAAATCCCCACACAATCGAAGCCCCAATTTCAAGATTCAGTTCTTCTAAATCCCTTCTAATTTTATTTACAGACCCAATGAGAAGCTGTATTCTGAAATTTGGATCTTTTTGAAGGTGGTGGTGAGAAATTGTGTTCTGAAATTTGGATCTTTTTGATGAAGAGAGCTTCTCAGCAGAGAAGGAAGAGAGAAGGAATATGAACAATAGAATAAGATTTGACATGCTTGGTTCATACGGTCAAATTTGACAATGTTGTGCTCAAGGTCAAATCCAGGTCGGAATTGACACAGCCACGTCGTATTTGGCATCTTCAATAGAGGAACCAAAAGTTGTCAAAACTAGCTGTTGAGCCTCCACCCTGTCATTTGACAGGTTCGTTGGAGATACTCTCACGGCTTAATGTATGTCATATACATATGTATAGAAAAGTCCGATAAACAAATCTATTCAAGAAAAAAAATATAAGGAAAAAAATTGGAAAAAGCTGTCAGAAGTGGGATTTGAACCCACGCCCTCGTTAGAGGACCAGAACTTGAGTCTGGCGCGTTAGACCACTCCGCCATCCTGACTTGTTGTTAAGAGATCATGCGTAAAGATATATATCATAATAAACTTGTAGCCTAAGCCCAATATACATAGCCCATTGAGCAGTATGATCCAATCCAATATCCACAACCCTATCATTTCCACCACAAACAAGAACTTTGAAACAAAACCGATAAGCTTCTTTTTTTTTTTTTTTGTAGAGCATTAACGATGGTATCTTGAAAAACTTTCTAGGTCCAGAGACTAATCCGCGCCGAGAGATCTTGTCAGAACGTTTCCTCTCCTCTGGCCACCAAGAATAAATTGGGATTTAACTCCAATTAGTGTCGGCTGAGATTCGAACATGGGTATGGGGGTTCCACACTTAGGCTACTCGACCACCTATGGTGGTTCAAAACCGATAAGCTTCATTACCCTTGAAAACTTCCCATTTTGCAGTACCATTGAAAACTTTGTACCCCAACAGAAGAAAGCTTAGCTTTAGAGGATGTAGTGGTGATGGACAACAAGGAGAAGGCAGCAGCAGCGAGAGGAAGCCATTCTTGGCTTTAGAGGAAGCTGGTCTAGTAGAAATCTCAAGCCTCGACACCCATGAGAGGTTTCTATGTCGCCTAACGGTACTACTAACTACCTAGTTCCACTAACGGTACTACTACGGTACTGTTCTTCTTATTGATCTTTTAATCTTCTGTATACAAAATCTGTGATTATTAAATCGTAGCTCCCTAAGTACAAGAATAGATACACTACTGCTTTCGGTAGTGATAGACTAGCTTCCAAGAATCATTGGTATTCTAGCCGATTGCTAAACTAATATCAATGAGAACCAGTCTATCACTATAAGAAAGTTAATGTAGCGACACATATATAACATACAAGTGCAAAACAATAGATTTTCGCGAGCTAAATTGGTTGTTTTGTGTATGCAACTATGCATAGATATCGTCATTGAATCTGCTAAGGGTGATATCGGAGCAAGAATGATGCACAATTGAGGAGCTCAAAAGAGAGCAGAATTTAGGCTCTGCTGTTCTTCAATGGGATGGCTGCCAGCCCTTTTAACTGATTGAAGGATTAGTAGTTCTTGTGGTAAAGCCGATATTGTGAACGGCATCACTTTTGAAATGCTCAGCTATATTAGCTTAATTTTGTGGTCTATGCTATGCTTGTGTGAAAATTCAAACTTGTATATCATTGAATCATAATTCCCATTAGAAGGATTAACCATTAGTTTAACCAACCAAAACATTCTTCGATTTGAAATTTGAATAGTCAGTGCTGCCCTGATGACCAAAGGCCTCTCCCACGCGTATTTGACTTGTATGTATTGAAGAGAAATTCTTTTGTGGGGCAAATGCACCACATCATCTATCATCTATACAACCACCTAATGAGAGGCCAACACCTGTTATTGTTATTTTTTTTTTCTGAGTTCAACGTAACTTGAAAGAACTTGAAAGAAAGGGGTTTGGCGGCTATACCGGAGGGTATAGGATGCCTTTCACTAAGGAGAGGGAGGTGCAGCAAGGGGAGGTCCAGCAGGAGGTGGTTTTGCTTATGTTTTCCGGTAGACATGCTATGCCTTCCAGCACAGCAGAATTTACCGAAAGAAAGAAGAAAACAGAAATCGGAAGTATTTCTCTGATCAAACAAAACCTAGGCCTCAAAAACTCGTCCTCCACCTCAATCCACCCTCAAGCTCCACCACCCAATCTATGCTAACCCACCGTATCCCACACCCTCAAGCTCACCGTAACTAGGCCCGGGTCGGGAAATGGTCGAGGGGAGGGAAGGTGGGGTTGAGAGACTTTTGCAGATTGGGTTGGGGTCGGGTAGAGGAGGAGTGGGGTGAAGGGGTGGTGGTTGAAGGAGAAGAGGGAGAGAAACTGGTGGTGTCTGATCGGAGATAGGAAGATTTATCTGATCAGAAGCTATGTCGACAATGGCGGAAGGAGGAAGGAGATGTCCACGTGGAAGCACAATGGTACGTTTCGGCTGCGGAATGACCAGTCGCAGAGCCACATGGTGTGGTTGTCGCACATAAGATTTTATCTATATTGAAACTTCTGCCTATTCAAAATCTGGTTGCCAGATAAATTATGCATCATGCATTTATGTTGTATATATGGAAAGATGTGGACATCTAATCGTCTACCATTCATACCTACAAAAATCATTTGCCTATAAATTATTTTGTTCAATCTTTAAATGTAGAAGGACAGAATAATGCATAATAAATCTAGACAAATGAATGTGTAGCTCTACAATTTTTTAATTTACGAACGCTTACTCGTTTGAACGCTCTTTATTCTGTGTTCAATCTTGTGCCCATACCATGTTATATATTCAGTAACCGAGTTGGAACTTTGTATCACACTATATCATATGTTACTTGAACAAGTCATGCCTTCTGTGACACCTTCAAAGTCCAAATAATAATACACCAAACACAAAGTCTAAGCTTGGTATGGTAAATCCCACTGACCAATCACATAATCAGTTACCAACCCCCATTTAAATTTGAAAATTTTCAAACCAAACAAATAAACCAGTAATTTACCACTAAACTAATCTGACTTCTAGTTCAAGTGACTTTGTACGTAATATGCGTCATTGATTCATGACAGTGCAAGTGACTCGGAATCTAATCACGATAGATAGTGCAAAGCGGCTCGGTCATCCTCTCATTAAAAACTGCAATCGATTAGTCCACCAGGTCTGTCCATATTAAATAAGCTTTGGTGCTTTGAATCACTTCGGTTAAATTTTTTTTACAATACCTGCGACAGTTCCCGGGACCAAAACCTAAAGTCAACTTAGCCACACCCCCACGTCAACGCCACCGCTACAAAAAGCCAATGCCCTACCACTTTTCCATGTGCAGTACGGCGTTGTTTCGTCATTTTTGTCCAAACAGTCGTGCAAAAAGTGAAAGGATTTGATTCCACAAAGGCCAGAGCATAAAGTGTGTCCTTCCTCTCGGACCGTGAACTCCACCAAGAGAATGACATCCCACTATCATAAACAGTAATAAAACACATAAAAATCACATTTTAAAAAATTTAGACAAATAAAGACATAAAAGCATGCCCAAAATTAATAGCACCACATGTTGATGCAATTTTCATTGTTAACTGGCCAAAATATACAAATTTACAAACATAATTAGACACTTTAGATAAATAAGGACATAAGAGCATGCCCAAAGTTAATACCACCACATGTTGATGTAATTTTCATCGTAAAATAACCAAAATATACAAATTTACAAACATAATTAGACACTTTGTCATCATTCTCTCTCCCTTAACACACACACACACACACACACTCTCTCTCTCTCT
>NC_020493.1:3578910-3585788 GCF_000184155.1 Fragaria vesca subsp. vesca | reverse complement strand
CTCTCTCTCTCTCTCTCTCTCTCTCTCTCTCTCTCTCTCTCTCTCTCTCTTTCTCCCCCCCCCACCACCACACGATGCCGATTGACTCCGTTGTTGCTAGATCGACCTCGCCGATCGACTCCATGGATGCTAGATCGATTCCGTCGGTGCTAGATCGACCTCGCCGCTAGATCGACACCGCTATCTACACCCTTGAAATCATCAAGTTCTGATCGCTCCACTTGATCGGTTTTAGCATCTGGTTTCGTCCTCGAGAAGGGATGCTGCGAGCTTAGCTTCATTGTTGAGTGTTCAGGTTTTGCTGGCTTGGTTTTCGTCGAAATCAAAGCAGGAGGAGTTAGGTATCAGAGCCATCAAAATTGGTTTTAGCGTCCAGATCTGATGACGACGACAGTGCTTGGGGAGCACAATGTGGAGACTGAAAGGTACTAGGGGCTGAGGTTAGCGAACTCGTTTGCTCTTGTCGAAAGAAGACAATCCAGTCTCTTTCTAGTTTGTATTAATGTGTGGAAATGGAGTTGAGGTGAAGGGAGTTGTGCTACTTTGATTTTCATAATGTTGCTTTCTTTCTGATCCAAAATTTGGACGACGAGTTTCTGCAAATTGAGTGTTGTATACCTCATATCTCACCAAAAAAAAAGTGTTGTATACCTCATTGTGCATAAAGATTGGACCACCAAGCAGTAGCAAGACGATTAGACGACTAGTAGTAGCAGGAAGATTGGACGAGCAGTGTCGTAGCAGCAAGATTGAATGTTTTGTTTTGTCCCCAAAATTTCAGCTTTTAAGTCATGAGGTAACATTAGTAAAGTTACCTCATGACACATGACAGACATAGAAGAATTTGTTTTTATTTATTTAACAACAATATAAGTGGATTTATTTTTGTTGTGTTTTAAATTTTTTAAATGATGTATATGTGATTTGCTATAAGAATAAACTACATACATTTTTGAAGGCTTGATAGAGAGAGATCGGTCTACCCAAACCCCATTGGCGAATGACAAGAGAGGACTGCCGAGTTTGGATCTATCTGCAAAGACTAGTGGGACGACATTGGAGGCTAGAGTGTTGAGCGCATCTATGGACTTGGACTTGAGGAAACTGAGCATGGATGGACAACGGCGAGAACACAACGTTCTTGTCCTTGCCTTTTTTATTGAGAAGCAATTTTTTTTTAAGAGATTCATTGAGAAGCAGTTGCTTTGTGATATCTAGTGCGACGTTGGTCTGGTCCTGAATGGATTTTCTGAGAGACACTGATACTTTGAATGAAGGTCGTGGTGGATATAGGAATGGGAATGGGAATCAACCGAATCGTGCAGCCATTACTTCTGTGGAAGATTTTAGATAAACGACATTACCAAACAGTACTCTTGGAGAAATTAATATTAAACATATATAAACCAATACCTGCAACTTTTGTAACCCTAAAATTCATCGAACAAACTTTTGTAACTAAAATCTGCCTGTTCTTTCTTTTCCTAAGAAGAATATATAATTCTCACAAAGTCATAACCAGCATCTAATAGTCTAACGTACAACATCTAAGTTTTTTATATGACCAGAACATTCAAAGAAGAAATTCACGTTAGACAAAACCAATTATATATATCCTTACGATTTCAAGAGCAAATTTATATATATATATACACTATTTGTTGGTTAACTATTTATATGGTTAACTATTCATAAGCACAATTCAAGTGAATAGTGTGAGGACGTTTTTACCTTTATTTTTTGTTGGTTAAGCACTATTTACGTGAATAGTGTGAGGACGTTTTTGCCCCTATCTTTTTTCTCATCGACCATATCGCTTTTTCTTTCTTCGTATTACATGTACTCGAATGTTCCAGAGATTTTAGAAGATGAGGAGAAAAGATATTCAAGTTTTTATTTTTAAAGGAGAGAGCAAACATAATATAGAGGAAGAAGGGAGGACAGATTGTTTGGGAGCTTGAATTCGTTTCAATAGTGCTCTGTGCTCTGTTTCTCTATCCTTGCTGCACTGTTGAGCATATGTTTTAGGGTAATATGGGTTCTTTTTTATCCTCAGGTGTTATTGAAGTTCATTTACTTGACTCTTGAGAAACGTGCTGGTGGTATTTCTATCGATAAATTTTAGGTCTACATGTTCTCTGCAATACTTGATGTGTTGATACAATAGTTTTGTATCTATGTCTCCTTATTCCTTAAATTGGTTGATACAACAGTTTTGTATAGTTTTATGAACTGCAGTAACGTAAACTCAACTAATTTTAGAGGAAGAAAACTATGTCTTATTTTATCATCTTGGTTAAGAATCAAATCATTTTATTCACATATGTCATAATCGTAAATTATTAACAACACACAAGAAACACCCGTGGCAAGCCACGGGTACCATTGCTAGTAAAAAAACTAGTAACACAGAAAGAGAGATATAGAGTTTTCTCACCAAATAGAATAGTAAAACTCGGGAATTTGTTTCTCTGATCACCTTCAACCTTTTTTTAGCGCCTTCAACTTTTGTGTCTCACAATTTTTGAGTTTCTTGTTCTCCATGACTCCACATCCCCTCTTGTATATGTGATTCATTGATCAATTGGGTTTAGGGTTTTGGCCCAAATCAAAAGAACACTAGGGGAAAAATACCAATTCGGGCCACTCAGAATCCGGCCCAAAAGTACAACAACCAGTTAAAGCTCTTCTCAAGAAAAAAAAAAAAAAAAAAGAAGGTAGAAGAGCAAGCTAAGCCATGTAAATGTCTAATGAATGTTTCAGATAAGCTGAGAAATGGTTCATACAAAATTTTATGCACAGGCAAAAGCAGAATGAGTAAATTTCTAGGTCATAAATATGTTTCATTCACACTTTAATTAAAAATTCAACAGTACAATTATCTCCATACAAAAAACAAACAAAAAGTTACGTTATTCGTTACCATGACTAATTTCTACACTATTTATTAATGTAACAGTACGGTTACTTTCTCACAATGAGTTTTGCTCTTGCAAGCGCCTCATTTTGGTGGAACTGCTCCCCTATGCCAAAATGAGCCATCGCTAACCAGACAAAAGTGACAAGCTCTCCCCCTTTGGTCAGCAATTGGACATGGTCATTTGCTCTGCAATGAAATGCTGCATATGCTAGTAGTTCCACCCACACTTCACACATCAGATCCCATTTCCTTGTGTCCATACTTTTCAGTTGTTTTGCTAGAATACATGCATCAAACAACACGGATTTACTTCGACCCCCTTTGACAACAACCGGCTTAACATCTGTATTTACCCCAAGAATTTCATCACATGCGTCTTTTTGATGCACTTCTGGTCCTAGTTCCCTTCTGCTGAAGAACTTTATGGCTTCTGCACACGTATCTCGGAATCTTATTTGTCCAATTCCTGCTACAGGAGACATCAAAGTAGGCTGCATAACTAAGAGGTATAACATGTAATCAGACAAGGTCTTGCAGTGTTCAATTTTAGTGAGAACAGCCTTGTATTTTGGATCATTACTGTCAAGATTATAACAAAACTCAGTAGCAATGTGCCACAGTAGAATGCTCTGATCATATTCAACATCAACAACATAAGCGAGCAAGTTACGGCAATCCTTTAAATTATTCCATTCATTATCCTCTAGAATCCAGTTACCTCTGGCCGAACTTATTCTCCTGGCAGTTTCAGGATTATCTGCGAGCATGGACTTACTTTTCAAGTGAGCAAAAATGAATTTCCATAGCTCTTTTTCGAGTGGCTTGCTGGTCCTATATTTGATCTTATCTCGAAGATCCTTAAGACCAAGCAAGTATATGACATTGATGTAGGCCTTGAAAATGTAATCAAGAATATTAGGACTCAGTTTTGGACATTCCTTGAGGGAATAATGTATCAAGTTAAATATAGAGACAGACTCATACCACCTTCGAAATAGAAGTTGCCTACACCACTCCAAACATGGATTTGCATTTTCTGTAACGAACCACCTAGATTGCTTGAGAGTTATGTACCTTTTGAGCATATCGGCTAGGCGAGAATCTTGGCAAGACTTGCGCACAGCAGCAACAGTCCAGTCGGAGAATATAAGCATGAACACTGCTATTGAATCCAAGGCCAAGGCACCGAAAAGTAAAGTATAGGTAATTCCAACATCAAAGCCATGGAAATCATGTTTCTCTATTTTTTGGAAGCAAACAAGAGCTGTGCAAACTGCAGTGAAGGATATAGCTCGGCATACGTATCCCCACTTAGAATGCACAACAACCACCTTGGTGAATAGAGCTTCATACATGAAATTGAGCTCAATTGCAACTAACTTGAAAGCTTCATCTGCGGTTCTTTCATGGAAAAACACACGGCTCTCCAAACAGTCATGAAAGCTGAGAATGAGATCCAAAATAAGACCCTTGAAGATGTTAAAGAAGTGAAAGGCATGGCGAACAAGTGCAATATTATTTTCCATGTCTCCATTGTCCACCACATAAGTAGTAGTCCTGGATTCTATGCTGCGCGCTGCTGTCAACTCTATATGACTTGGAAGGTTGGCATCCTTTTTGGAAGAGTATTGCTCCATCAGCTGTGCATAGTCCTTTTTGGAAGAGTATTCCTCCTTCAGCTTTGCATAGTTTGGTTCAAAGTCAGGTTTCTTAAGCGCATTGTACAGCGCACGTGTGCGCTCGGCATACTTGATGATTCCTGCTACAAATAGGAGAACCGTCGGCAGCCACAGCTTGTTTTTGGGAAATGATTGGATGAAGACATAAAATGCAACTATAACGTGGAACACAAGCCCAAGCAAGTGCCTTAACCACAATGTATTATCCTCAAGAGCAAATGCTGTTATGGTGTCTGGACCACCAAGGTGTAGCAGAAGAAATGGTGCCCAAAATGCCAGAAGATCGCTGTTATAATCACCATTGTTGTTGGGGCTTCGAATAAAAGGATTGTCACTCTGACTGTTTGCAATTAAGCCAATCGCAAAGTTAGCTGCCCAGTCAGCAAGCAAGTAAGATGACCAGATAACACTGGTTACAAATAAGCTAGGAGATCGCTTTCGGAAGGGTGCACCAAGAATTAGAGCTGTTTGCAATGAGAGGCTGAGGAGTACAAAGCCTCGGATATTCCGCTTTTGCCATATCTTCTTGATAGTGATAGGAATGGGAGAAACCATTGGTCCTCTCTTTCTTTGACTCCCTTGTCTTTTCTTCCACACCGCTGAAGAACATTACAAGTTTCTATTAGTTAATTGAGCAAAAGGGAATGGGATTTTTTTTGACTGCAAAAGCATTAAAAAAGTAATTAAAAGGCAGGGACGGAGGATAGTACACTAGTCTTTTCGGCTGTAGCCCAGACACTTTTTCCTTTTTCTTCAAATAGCATAATTTATAGGGAAAATATTTATTAAGTATTAATTTAAATTCCTCATTTCTTATTGGTAATTTTTTTTCATTAGCCCATTTCAATATAAGATAACTTTTTTTATGTCCAAATGCACAAATTTTTATGCCCAAATGCACAAATCTTTGTTAAAGTCTTAACAAACCATATTATTTTAAGACTATTTTACTCTCACTCTTTAAACATGCATAGAGAGAGAAAGTGGAAGAGAGAGAATAATTGGCCGGAACCTCATCGGACTCCGATCAACAGCCGTGGGACTCCGGTCAACGGCCGCGGGATTCCGGTCAACGGCCGTGGGATTCCGATCAACGGCCGTTGGACTCTGATCAATGGCCGCGGGATTCCGGTCACTGGTCGTCGGACTTTGATTGCCGGATTTCCCCGGTCGCCGGATTCTGGTTACCAGTAACTCGGTTACTGACTCTCAATAACTCAATTTTTCTCCGGTCGCTGGATTCCGGTCACTGACCCCCAGTAACTCAATAACTGACCCTCAATAACTTGGTTACTGACCCCCAATCATTAGTTACTGACCCCCAATAATCAGTTACTGACTCCCAATAATCAGTTACTGACCCTCAATAATCAGTTACTGACCCTAGTAACTCGGTTACTGAGCCCCAATAACTAGTTACTGACCTCTAATATTCAGTTACTAACACCTAGTAATCACCCAATAATCATTTACTGACCCTCAATAATCAGGTTATAAACCTCAAATAATAACTTACTGATCTCAATAATCACATATCAATCCTCAATAATCACTTACTACCCCAATATTCAAATGTAAGGATATAAAAAAAAAAATTAAAAAAAAAGCCTCTAACTGACTTGAGCACACCGGCCTGGGCACCTACCTTCCCCGACGGCGAGCACACCGGCCTCCTCCACCCCCTTGCGCACCTCACTAAAAGCCGCCACCTTCTTCTTCTTCATCTTCTCCTGTTTCACCGTCGATGGAGTCCCTCATCCTCTGCCGTCAAATTCAGCAACTTCAAACTGAAATCCGGCATCTCCTCCCCAATCTACATTGACCTTCGCCTCATCATCTCCTACCCTTCCCTCCTTCGCCAAATCTCCCAAACCCTAATCGCCGCTGTCCCCTCCTCCACCCCTTACTACCTCCTCTGCGGCGTCCCCTACACCGCCCTCCCCATCGCCACCTGCATCAGTACCTCCCACGACATCCCCATGCTCATGCGCCAAAAGGAGGTCAAGGACTACGGCACCGCCAAGGCCATCGAGGGCACCTTCACCCCCGGCCAGGTCTGCCTCATCATCGAGGACCTCGTCACCAACGGCGCCTCCGTTATTGAAACCGTCGCGCCGCTCCGTGCCGCCGGGTTAAAGGTTGCGACGCCATCATCTCTGACCGGTTAACCAGTCGCGCCGCCTCCTAGAGGATGCGATTGTCCTCAACCCGTATGATCCGTCCATATCCGAGCTAGAGCTCGGCGTCCTGGACGCGCCGATCGGAGGACGATGGCGAAG
>NC_020493.1:3575516-3578597 GCF_000184155.1 Fragaria vesca subsp. vesca | reverse complement strand
GAGAGAGAGAGATGGGGGGTGAGGCTGACGAAATAAAGGAGAGAGAGAGTGAATACAGAGAGGTGCGTTGAATAAGAGTGAGAGGGTAAAAGAGTCTTTTTAATAAGATTAATTGGAATGGCTTAGTGAAAATAAATTCATTCAAGTGGACATTGATTTAACTGTTTTGTGCATTTGGACATTTTCCCTAATTTATATTATATGAGTTAAACACCGTCAGCCTAGGTAAAAAGTAATTAAAAGAAGTCAAAACCTATTCTACGCGCCACCATCACTATTTTTTATTCATTTAGAAAGATCCATTGGTCCATATTAAGTCCAAGTCTCCAACTTCTTCTTTGAGGTTTTTTTAATAGATAGTTTTTATTAAATTTTATTTGATTTTCTAAGTATGTTGTATATTGGTATTTTATTCTCTAGCTTGTTGCATCGATTTTCAAAATTTTAATTTATTAGGCTCTTTCTTAGTTCTTGCTAAGTCTATGAATTTGGGGATGTGAATCTGATAATTTTATGAATTCTCCTTGTATATCAATATCAGTTCTACCCTTCTAAATTGATTTTCCTAATGTTGGAGACTAAGAAGCGAAAAACATTTTCTTAATGTTAGATACTCGAGTAATGCTAGATGAACCACCATTTAGGAAACCACCATTTGGGGAACCACCTAGAGCCCACCTGACGTGGTGGCTGATGTGGTATACCCATGTCATCAAAACTTAATTTCTTACTCTTTTATATTTATGTTTTTCTTATTTACTATAATTCCTTCTTTTTTTTTAGTTTTGGAATTACTTAATTCTGTTTTTATCTCTAAACCCTATTTTTTTTTAGTTTGTTTGCTTCGACGTTTTCTTTTGCTCTTCTCATCTCACGTTGATCTCCTCTCAGCCCTCACCTCCTCTCAATTGATCGGCTCTTCTTAATCAAGCATCGGCAATAAAAGCTTTGCCCTATTCCACACAAGGTTAGTTTTTTGGTTCCTGGCGTATGAAATACGAATAGCTAGTTTGGAATTAGGGTTTTTTTGAGGGCTGTAGAAGCAAAGGTTATTGTGAGGGCTGCACATTCTAGAACTGGTGTGTGCCCTTATATTAACGTTGGGAAAGTGATCATCTTGGATTTCCATGATCTAGCAAGGTTGAGCTAGTTTGAAATTAAGGTTTAAGGGGAATTGAATTTGAATTAGGGTTCATCATGTTTATTGTATGCTTATGATATATGCATCCTTATGATATATTGTATGCTTGCATCTTAAAGGATTTTCCACCCTCACAAAATGATGTCAACCCAAAAAGAGTGCGTGTACCATCCAGAAGATTGTTGGAAACAATTTAATAGACTGAAGGTATGTATTCGCATCTTGTATTAATTTACTGTTAATTTGTACATACTATCTTTCTTATTCTCTGAAATTCATGTGATGCAGGTAAAGTATGTGATCTAGGTCGAGTGAAGAGAATGACCAAAGTGCAGTTTTAACTAATGACTGAAGCTAAATTTCACTAGAACATCTTGTTTTTATTTTTCACTATTTCATATGTAACCCATATTTTAGTTTAAAGACGTTTTCATCTCACACTATTATACAGAACAATCATTCAGAATAAGAGGTCCCAATTTTCTTTTCAACAGTTTATTTAAAGTACCTCATGTAATGTTCTTATTTATACAACTTTTCTTGTCATTAGAAACATAAGGGTTTCGCATATTGATGAATCTTTCTTCAGTATGTAACAATGTAACATGATGAATCTTTAAAGTTTTAAAATTGAGTATATGTCAGCTATTGAATGATGGAAACCTCATGTAATCGTGGCAGCATATTGATATACAATCCAAAACTAAGTGTTACCAGACACCCGGTGCACATTAGCATGCATTGAACAACTTGATGCTTAATGTAATTGAAACAAGTTTTGAAAGATCAAATATCAATAGAACTTTTTCTCATTAGCAGCAGAACTTCCAGATGAGCGTCAGAGCTCTGAGGCATATTACTCCTACTTTGATGGTTACAACATCATGCAAAACTTCATCCAAAAGCCAAAAACTCATGGTAACATCCATTAGATAATAGCAAAAGATTCCTAGCTGATTTAAATAGGGTTTAGAGAATAAAGCTGCTTGCTGTGGTGGCCTGCCATAATAACGAAGGCTGAAGAAAGGACTGTGATCAAAATGACTTCTTCTCGTAAGAAACCAACCCATGAACTCCATCTTCCTCATATCCAAAAAAAATAAAAAAATATCCCCCTTTCATTTGTGCAGCTCCTGTTCTAAGCTATAGTAGAAATTAACAAGAGTTCTAGAGATAATTCAAGATCTAATAAGAACACAAGAACCAGCCAAAATTCAAATTCACGTTCCATGAACCCTATTCCAAACATGTTATTCGTATTTAATACATGAAAAAGAAAAAAAAAGTCAAAGGGGAGGCTTGTGAGGAAACCTAAATCAAATAGAGGATCGGAGCCGATCAATTGAAAACGAAATACGAGGTTTGACAAATTGCAGAATTTAATTTGGAATGAAAGACCTCGCATATGCGAATGTACAAAAGAAAACTTGAAGACGTTTACAGATTATATCACAAGATAAAAAATAAAAAAAAAGCCGATCAATTGAGAGGAGATCGACGTGACATGAGAAGAGTAAAAGAAAACGTCTGTAGACGTCGAAGTAGAAGCTATGAAACAAACTAAAAAAATAGGGTTTAGAGATAAAAACAGAATTAAGTAATTACAAAACTAAAAGAAAAAGGAATTATAGTAATTAAGAAAAACATAAATATAAAAGAGTAAGAAATTAAGTTTTGATGGCATGGATATGCCACATCAGCCGTCACGTCAGGTGGGCTCTAGGTGGTTCCCTAAATGGTGATTCACCTAGCATTACTCTAGATACTCAGATACAAACATTATTAATAGCAAATTTCATAAAAGTCCACATCGAGACATTCTCTCCAGTGTAAGTCCACCTAAATATTTTTACTCATATAAGTCCACTTTACAGCCCAAATCCATCATGTTACCTTTAGACTATGCCCAAAATACCCTCAGCTTTTTCTTTCGTCAAAAA
>NC_020493.1:3538211-3575496 GCF_000184155.1 Fragaria vesca subsp. vesca | reverse complement strand
ATTGGATGGAGGTCAGAACTCTGAAAAAGGTGTTGAAGGAACACACTGTTTGATTACGTGGTGGTGCGCAAATGATCGTCCTCGCCGTCTGGAGTTACTACCTCTCGACGTCAAGATCGCCGGAGTCAAATCAATCTCGATCTGCTTCTAATTCTTTAGATCTCACAGAGGTAATGCAGTTCTTTCTTTTAATTTTTGTTTCTCTCTACGATTCTGTAAATCCGAACGCGAGATATGTGAGTGTGATTTGCATATGTGTTGACGGATCGTGATTTTGATTCGAATTGCAGGAAATCAAGTGGAGGTGAAGATTGTGAGAGTTCAAACAGTAGTAAATATCTTGTAGTAGTTTTTGTCAGTGAAAGTAGTAGCTTTTGTTAGTTAGAGTAGTATTTTTTGTTGGTAACGGTAGTAGCTTATATTGATGAGGCAATAGCTTTTATGTCTGGCAGTAGTAGTTTTTGTATATAGGGGTAGTAGCTTTTGTTTATGTCAGTAATAACTTTTGTTGTGGCAGTAGCTTTTGTATATAGGGGTAGTAGCTTTTGTTTATGTTGGTGGTAGCTTTTGTTTATCTCGGTAGTAGCTTTTGTAGGCGGTGGTAGTAGCTTTTGTGGCTGATTGTAGTATTTTTTGTGATCGTCGGAAACCTCACAATAGTAGCTTTTGTAGGCGGTGATAGTAGCTTTTGTAGCTGGTGGTAGTAGCTTTTGTGGCTAGTGGTAGTAGTTTTTGTGTTCGTCGAAAACCTCACAGTAGTAGCTTTTGTAGGCGGTAGTAGTAGCTTTTGTAGCTGGTGGTAGTAGTTTTTGTGTTCGTCGGAAACCTCACAGTAGTAGCTTTTGTAGGCGGTGGTAGTAGCTTTTGTGTTCATCGGAAACCTCACAGTAGTATCTTTTGTAGGCGGTGGTAGTAGCTTTTGTAGTTGGTGGTAGTAGCTTTTATAGCTGGTAGTAGTAATTTTTGTCATCGTCGGAGGTCGGACAGAAACCTCGCCGGAGGTCGGTCGGAAATCTCGCCGGAGGTCGGCCGGAAACCTCTCTGGAGGTCCGCCGGAAACCTCGCCGGAGGTCCGCCGGAGACTGTTCCAAAATGAGTGGTTGTTGACTTTTTATACTAGTGGCATTCTTGTAAATATAAGGGAGAAAATCTAATTTTTTTTGTTGGATGGCAGTCTGTAATTATGTTGAACTTCAATACTTAATACAAAACCTTATTTAGACTTGGGTGGACTTATGTGGGTAAAAATGTTGGGGTGGATTTATGTGGGAAAAAATGTCTCAAAATGGACTTATATGTAATTGGCCCTTAATTTATTTATTTTCGTACATTTTGAAATTTTTATCAAAAAAAGTTTAATCCATGTTGTTTTGGATCTTGGCTCCGTCCTGCCTAAAAGGGGTGTGATCTCTAAAAGGTGCTGTTTGATCCTATAGTTGAGGTTTATACTACAAAGGATGAAAGCCTGGTCATAGTATGTTAAAGATTAAACAAAAGCAACAAAACTGATTGAACCTCTCCAAAGATTCCAATCCCATGATTCCCATCGTTACTATAATAGTACTCTAACAACAAAACTAATTGAGATAGACCTGTTTTCCCCCAAACGAAAAATATAACAAGAATCAAAGATCATAGTAAACATCGACAACTTCAAGTAGGAAAACAAATCTTCTGCAATGTGAACATTGGTTCTTCTAAACAGAGAGTTTGATATATCGCAATACCCAATATTAAAAACAATCAACTTAATTGCAGAGAAATAGCAAGGAATATGCAGATGATGACCAACACTGTGTCTTCTAGATGGATCAGCTAGCTTATTTGACATGGTTAGACATAATGTAGAATGTGTTCAACAGTTGAATTGTACAGACAACCAAAGAAAAGCCACTACCAATTGACAGTTGATGAATCAAAGAAAAGAAACACATCAGAAAATGAAGATAAGTGAATCAGAACCTGATGGGTTGGGAGGACTGGGAAGTCGAATCACGAAGCAATCAAGCTGCCCAGAAGAGTAAGAGAGTCTGCTTCGTTGTCTGCTGGTTCAGTTGAAGTTGAACAGATACTTCTCAGTCTGCTAGCTAGGAGTTAAGTGTGAAGTCTTCATTATACTTGAAACCAGTTTCTCTGACTTTAAATAAGATCAGGAAGCTCCTAACATCTTGGTGTCCCATCTAAGCTGTAAAAGACTAAAAGTAACCAAAAATTATGCAAAGTTAAAGGAAATACAAAATTCCAAAATGGATGACTTGAAGGTCACAGACAAGCCTCAGCTAAAGCAAACTAAACTATGCACATATTCCAGTGTTAATGTAGAATTAGCTATGTCTTGGTTAATTAAAATTATAACCATGATTCACGTGCATTTGATATTTAACTTGGCAGTTTTGTTATGCTACCTTTTATGAGAAATCAACTATCAAATCCAGGTTACGATTGATTAGAATCATACTGGCTACAAGAATGGTATAACTTCAATTTGCTTTCTCTTATTACTCTTTTCTCAGCTTGTGGTGGACAATTGGTATAACTAATCTAGGAAATGTCCCAAATAAGAAGCTAGCTAGGTAACATTTTCTTTTGTAAGTGCAAGCAATCCCCTTGGGCTTTTTACCAAATGTGTTTGTTTTTTCCGTGATCCAATTTCTCTCAGGAACTGGAAGTAGTGCCTTTAAACTGTGAACATGCATGTTGTAAGATTAATCCCAGACTAGTTAGCAAGCTTGCAGAACAACTCAAATATCTGAGATACCTCAACCCTTGGAGAATTCGATGTTCTTTGCTTCACTGGGATGCTTAAACCACCAAAAGCTCTCTTCTTTGTTGGCTCATTTGGAGGGTTTACAGTGAAAAGCAACAAGCAATGCTCCTAAAAATGCCTTACTTAGATGAGTTACATATTATGGAGCATCTTGTAGTACTGTTGATTGTATATTGCTCTTGTATATAGTATGTTTATCATACATGAACCTTGTAATTAAATCCAGAGGTTACGTTCATCGATCTCAGATAGAAAAAGCTGTCAGAAGTGGGATTTGAACCCCCGCCCTCGTTAGAGGACCAGAACTTGAGTCTGGCGCGTAAAGGTACATATCATAATAAACCTGCAGCCTAAGCCCAATATACATAGCCCATTGAGCAGTATGATCCAATCCAATATCCACAACCCTATCATTTCCACCACAAACGAGAAAACTTTGAAACAAAACCGATAAGCTTCATTACCCTCTTTTCTTCTTCTTGCTCCTGCCACTACACACTTTCAGCTCAGAAACACCAAGACATGTTCTTACTGAAACCCTGTAGAACACATTATAGCACACCGATTCTCTCAAACCATTCTCATGCGCATCAGAAGCTAACAAAAACGCAGACTTCCCATTTTGCAGTACCATTGAAAACTTTGTACCCCAACAGAAGAAACCTTAGCTTCAGAGGATGTAGTGGTGATGGACAACAAGGAGAAGGCAGCAGCAGCGAGAGGAAGCCATTCTTGACTTTAGAGGAAGCTGGTCTAGTAGAAATCTCAGGCCTCGACACCCACGAGAGGTTTCTATGTCGCCTAACGGTACTACTAACCACCTAGTCCCACTGTTCTTCTTATTGATCTTTTCTCTTCTGTATACAAAATCTGTGATTATTAAATCATAGCTCCCTGAGTACAAGAATCGATACACTGCTTTCGGTAGTGATAGACTAGCTTCCAAGAATGATAGGTATTCTAGCCAATCGCTAAACTAATATCTACGAGCAACTAGTTTATCACTATAAGAAAGTTACTGTAGCAACTACAAGTGTAAAGGTACTGAAATGTGAAATGTTTCGATCCTCAACGAACTAAAAGAAAGTTAATAAGGAATATCTGAATTTTGATGTTGTGTAAAAACCTCAAAATAAAGGAAAAAGAACAGCGGAGTATAAACTCAGAAAACAATCTCAACTAAATGAATTTGCATAAAGTCTTACAACTTCTCTATAAACCCTATTCAATTACAAATAACATAAATCAAGATCTCATTACCATGCACTAATACCATATGATAATCCAAAAATCATAAAACCTAATCAATATAGGATTCTTTCCTTTCAATCAAAGATCAACTAATCATATAATCAACATGAAAATCCTAAAGACTTAGGATTCACATTTCCTGCAATATATTAACTCAATATGATCATGAAACAATTTCTCGACAAAGAATCATGTAAGCTATTATCAAAAATGCCATAAATAATATCCTTAACCACTTAGCAGGTATTCTAGTTTTGATATAGGGATGCCAACAAAGTTCATACGTACCAATAAAGTGCAAAACAATAGACTTTCGCGAACTAAATTGGCTGTTTTGTGTATGCATAGATATCGTCATTGAATCTGCTAAGGGTGATATCGGAGCAAGAAGGATGCACAATTGAGGAGCTCAATGCAGGGAGGCTTTGTGACTGGTTTATGAAAGACAAGCTCAAAAGAGAGCAGAATTTAGGCTCTGCTGTTCTTCAATGGGATGACTCCCAGCCCTTTTAACTGATTGAAGGATTAAGTAGTTCTTGTGGTAAAGCCAATATTGTGAACGGCAGCACTTTTGAAATGCTCAGCTATATTAGCTTAATTTTGTGATCTATGCTATGCTTGAGTGAAATTAAAACTTGTATATCATTGAATCATAATTCCCATTAGAAGGATTAACCATTAGTTTAACCAACCAAAACATTCTTCGACTTGAAATTTGAATAGTCAATGCTGCCCTGATGACCAAGGCATCTCCCACGCGTATTTGACTTGTATATATTGAAACTTCTGCCTATTCAAAATCTTGTGGAAGACATGGTTGCCAGATAAATTATGCATCATGCATTTATGTTGTTATTTGTGTGATGTGATGCTACATGGGCCTAGCTAGTCGTCTACCGTTCATTCGCCTATAAATTATTTTGTTCAATCTTTAAATTTAAATGTAGAAAGACCGAATAATGTACAATAAATTGAGAGAAATGAATGTCTACCTTTGCGGTTTTTCAATTTATGAACATTTACTTAAATGACGCTCTTTATTGTGTGTTCAATCTCGTGCCCATACCATTCATTCGCCTATGAATTATTTTGTTCAATCTCTAAATGTAGAAGGACTCAAGGACCAAATAATGCATAATAAATCGAGAGAAATGAATGCCTAGCTCTACGGTTTTTCAGTTTATGAACACTTTTCGAATGAACGCTCTTTATTCTGTGTTCAATCCCGTGCCCATACCATGTTATATATTCAGTAACCGAGTTGGAACTTTGTATCACACTATATCATATGTTACTTGAACAAGTCATGCCTCCAATTTAGCCTTGATTGACTGGTTATAGAACAGAAAGAAAAACTTTGTGAATACCTTCAAAGTCCAAATAATAATACACCAAACACAACGTCCAAGCCTGGTATAGTAAATCCCACTAAACCAATCACATAATCAGTCACCAACCCCCACTTAAATTTGAAAATTTTCAAACCCAACAAATAAAACAGTAATTTATCACTAAACTAATCTCACTTCTAGTTCAAGTGACTCTGTGCCTAAATGCCTAATATGCGATATTGATTCCTGGCACTACAAGTGATTCGGTACCTAATATGCGACATCCATTTCTAATAGTGCAAATGACTCGGTTAACCTTTCACTAAAAACTTCACTCAATTAGTCCCCACCCCGTCCGTCCCTAATAAGTGCGCATCGGTGATATGAATCTCGCTTCAAATGTCACTGTTAATTTTTTTTAAGGTAAAATAATGTATAGTTCTTGTGGTTTGAATTTGAAATATATTCAGTCTTTATGGTTTTATTTTAAATTTGAATGATTCTTAAAGTCACGACTTTTTATCTAAATGATAATTTCGTAAATTTTTAGTTAAATTACTGACGTGGCCGTTAAAAATTACAATGTTTTTAATGGCCATGACCACGTTAGTATTCTAACAGAAAAAATTAATAGAAAGACTATTTAGATGAAAAATCATAACTTACTATTTAACGTAAAATAAAACCACGAATAAATGTGTCGACATCAAATCACAAAACATTAAACAAATTTCAAATTTTTTTTACAGTACCTGCGACAGTTCCCGGGACCAAAACCCAAAGTCAACTCACCCACACCCCCACGTCAACGCCTCCTCTACAAAAAGCCAATGCCCGGCCACTTTTCCATGTGAAGTACGGCGTCGTTTCGTCATTTTTGTCCAAACAGTCGTGCAAAAAGTGGAAGGATTTGATTCCACAAAGGCCAGAGAGAAAGAGCATAAAAGTGTGTCCTTCCTCTCGGACGTGAACTCCACCCGGTCAAAATCCAATTGAAATCCTCTCCCTCAGTTCCGATTTCCGGTCCTAAAACGTCGCCGTTTTCCTTCGTTCTTTCGTTTTCGTTTCCCTAATCTAATGCTCTGAGCGATGCCCATAGCTGACCACAAGTCGTCGACTTCGTCTGACAGAAAAGTCTGGGGCTTCTTCAAACGGCCGTTTCGACCGTCCGGTAACGCCGCCGCCACTACGACGTCGTCTTCTTCCATGTCGCACGGCCACCCCCACCCCAACGGCGACGGATCGGTTCCTCAAGCCTCGAGCTCCGTGTCGTCCGTCGCCAGGTCGCTGCTTCCGACTCGTCGTAGACTGAAGCTCGATCCCTGCAATAAGCTCTACTTTCCTTGTCAGTATTATCTCATCCATTTCTTGGCTTCTATTTATTTATTATTTTTTCTAATTTTTATTTGAATTAGCTGAGTAGGTAGATTTTGCTGTCTAATTCGATTTCGTTAGATTTTTCTGGATTTGATTTTGGATTTTGTTGCTAATTTTGTTGGTTTAAGCACGAAAATACCTGTTTTTTGGAATATTTCTGTTAAATCATCAGGATTGACATTTTGTCATGTTGTTATTTAGCTCATTTCAGAGTGGAATCATGATTTATTGCGAATCGGATTTTGGAGTAATATTATAGATGGTTCTGAAATGACATGATAGAGCTGGTGTCAATGGAGTTTGTTTTATTGGATCGTATACTTATTTCGGTTTGTGTTAATCGATGTATGCAAGTTTTAGTAGGGATTGTGGTGCTTGTGTATTCTTTTGTGATGATAAATTCTATGTCTCTTGTAGGTGAGCCTGGGAAGCAGGTTCGGAGTGCCATTAGAATTAAAAACACAAGCAAGTCCCATGTAGCGTTCAAGGTATGATCAGCAGTCTTGAATATGTTACAAGGTTTCATCTCGAATAATGTTGTTTGCATTGCTGAATTTGCTTATGTTGCCTGAATTTCCTGATGAGTTGATCACTTTTCTGTGCTTAGTTTCAAACGACTGCACCAAAAAGTTGTTTCATGCGTCCTCCTGGTGCTATTCTTAATCCTGGCGAGAGTATCATAGCAACAGGTAATGTTCTGTGTAAAAGTACCAGGCAGTTTCAGTTTAGTGGTTTTTTTTTTTATCCATAAGGTTTAATTTTGGTTTTCCGTATCATGTTCATCCTCTGAATGTTTGATTTCTATGGCAGTGTTCAAGTTTGTGGAGGTTCCAGAGAACAATGAAAAATTAGTGGATCAAAAGAGCAGAGTTAAATTTAAAATAATGAGCCTAAAGGTGAAGGGGCCTATGGACTATGTACCTGAGCTGGTGTGTAACATGCATCCTTCAACTGCTATCTTCAATTATGATGTTACTTTGTTAACCATGTTTTTAAAATTTGACTTGGATGTGTTCAATCCGCAACTAATTTTAAAAGGCCTCAGCACAGCTCTTCATCTAAAATATATATTAGTTGGATCAAATCATTTTAATTTGGGTGTACATTCAATCTAATTCTTTTATGTGAAGGCTTAGATGGGAGGTTATGGCTGAAGCTCATTTATATGTATAATAAACTCATTTAGATGAGATATACTGAGCTGCTGCAACATATTGTTGAATGACATATACATAGTCATTAATATCTAAATTAGTCTAATATCCATCATACTGTTGTCTTCTGGGATTATGTTTTTGTTTGTGTGACTAGTCCAGAGTCTAGACATGATGGGTTTCTAACATATTGAGTTCAAAGCTGATTCAGCTTTTTTCAGGGTTTAGGTTCTGCTGTTGATTGCATCTTGATAGGATATGACTTTTGATTTTGAAGTAATACTACTTTAATGGTTTAGGTCTTCGCTATTGATTGTATATATTGTTTACAGTTGATATAAAATGATATGAATCGGCAGGATAATGGAGTGTTCTTTTGCAATGTAATTATAGTACTGATCTTAGAAATTCACTCTTTCCCACAGTTTGATGAGCAGAAGGAACAAGTAGCAATAGAGCAGATCTTACGGGTTGTCTTCCTGGATCCAGAGCGTTCCACCCCTGTAAGTGTTGTTTGTTGTCTCACTATACATCGACTTGGTTTAGTAACTCAATGTTAGCATCTCTGTTTAAAAGTTTTCAAGAACGTCCTCATGCTTGTGACTTCTGGTCTGCTATAAGACACTCCAAATAGGGTATACATATTTGAACGATTGCACCTCATTTCTTGTAGGCCATGGAAAAATTGAAGCGTCAGTTGGCTGATGCTGATGCTGCGCTTGAGTCACGCAAGAAACCTCCAGAAGATACTGGACCAAAGATTATAGGAGAAGGTCTCGTGATAGATGAATGGGTAAGTACTTTGTTCTCTACTTTCCAGAGTTAAATATCTTATCTCGTTCGTCATCCATCTTACTCTTCTCATATTTTGTAGAAGGAGCGGAGGGAAAGATATCTAGCTCGGCAGCAGGTTGAAGGGTTGGACTCTGCATGAAATGGTGTTTCATTTGATCTGGTTGGTTGAAGTGAAAATCAATAGTGTTTTTCATTGTATCAGTGTATTCATGATGTATTAGTACCCATCGTATGTTTTCCTCTAATGTGAAGGTGGTTGTTGTATCAAAGAATTTGTTGAGGACAATCCAATATATTTTAATGTAAAAACGAAAACGAAAAAAATGTTCCAAGTGTAGCGTCTCCTATAATTAGAGAGTACTCTGAACTGTGCTAGTCTCTCAGGTGTCTGTAGGGTGTAGATAATGCCATTTTGTTTGTCCAGAGGAATAAAACTGGTATTTTGGCAAGTGTTTAGCCATAGTGTCCAACTGATGTCTTCGTATTGAGTAATTCTTCTTTGGCATTGCTTGGAAACTGGTTTAGACTTTAGACGTTGAACTCATATCCTGCACTCTAATGATGTAAATTGTAAAGGAATAATAGTCTAAATAGTGTCTCATTTTTTATTTTTCTAGAGAAGTTAACTTTTGATATCTCTTGTTTTAAAAATTTCAAAACAGTATCTCACGTTCTTATCCTGATTAAATAACGGTATATTAGTTCTGTTAAAAAGACAAGACTGACGGCAAACATATTTTAAAGGCTATTTTTGATCTATTCCCATTTTTGATTTTCTTTTTTTAACATTGTTTTTCTCTCTCTCTATATATATATATATACACACACACACGTTCTTCTTCCTCCTTTCCAGATCCAAAACCCAGAAACAAGTTGGAGCAGCCGAAACGAAAATTGAAAGACATTGACATTGTCCGGAGGCGGGCCTCCCGAGGCAAACATCTCTAGGCCCCGGTTGATTTAGAGTCCAGAGCAATGCTCATCAATTGCCCTGGATGCCGCTCTAGCGTCAAAGCTCTTCCTCGTGATTGTGTCTTGAAGCAGCAGTCCTCCCGAACTATTGAAGCTGTGTAGTCTAATCTATTCTGATACAATATTCATTTCTAAGTGCAAGCTTTCAACGACAATTGTATGACAGCAAATTCTACCATGGCATTAATGGGCACCCTACCATTTTGATGTATAATATGTGGCCAGTTACAACATGCAAGAATTTCAGATGACCTATTCAAGCTCCCTTGTAAATATTTCAAAGTAATGATTTTTCTAATTGACTCAACATTCATGAAGAAGAAGACTCATGATGTAGGCCTCATACACTATGCTGGTTGTAGTTGAATCAAGTTTAATTGTCTGGGGGCCGATGCCAATGATTTCTGAATAAATCCCCAGAAAAAAGAAGAATGTTAATTATTGCTGTTGGATAAAGATAACTTGTTAGGAGGAAACTTTTACTCCAAATATATGGAACTTGCAGTTGAAAGTGTAATGGTCATGAAATTGCTTTGCTCCACCGTTTGTTCTACTCTTTTCCTTGAGATCCTGATAGCTCCCAGTTTTCCTGTTAGCTTCTTTTCTTGGTTGGAGTTTTGTTTTAGACCCACTAACTGTAGAGATTGTAATCGCCTCGATCCAAATTATCCGTTTTATGTGTACTGTGTACATTTGAGTTCAACGAGTTCTTTTTCCATTCATATCGCTCTTCTGCTTTTTTTTTCTTTTTATTATTTGAAGTAGGAATATTAAGGATAAAAAGAAAAATGAAGGGTAAATTGGTCATTTTGTGACACAAATATGCTTGTCATCAGTCTCTTTAACGGAGCTAATGGTTGCAGATACCGTTCTTTGATCGCGGTAAGAACGTGAAATAGCGTTTTAAAGTTTTTAAAATGTGAGATACCACAAGTTCGCTTCTCTGAAAGGTGAGACACTGTTTGGATCATTTTTTCAATTGTAAGTGTGAAATTGCAGTCATTCTCTCTCTGTTTTTTATTTTTATTGGGAGTGAGATAACAAGTCCTCTTTATTACGTTAGTAAATTAGTAACATATTCATCCAATCAGTACTCGAACGGATCATCCATTATAGTATTTCTAATAAAGTCGGTCTATTCTCCCGCCGCAAATAAGTATATCCTCTTTCGTTCTCTTTAAAAACAAATGCCGTGTACAAATCATTTCGTCAAATTTAACTTTTCAATCGTTGTTTGGATCCATAGGAACACCAAAGAGGGACTCTAACGTTACACATTAAGACATTGCAAAGAAAGACGATGACCACGTTTCTTTAAGTAGCAAAAGCACATTGAGATTGCACCAAGTCTTAAATTAAACAAGATTTATCAGAGTGGCCTGGTATTAGTTAATTAAGGTCGGTCAACATATGGTGGCACTAGCACAAACCCAAGCCTAATACATAGCATGTCACCGCTTGCGTTTCTTCCCAAGTTTCTTCGTACATATTCTAAGAAATCAGACACCGTCAAATCAGTACAGAAAATACAAATCCTGCCAGTCTTGCCACTGGTATATAACCAGAAACCAATGGCTTCCCACTAATGGTTTTGATTTTGAAGTTATCCTAAACCACTAAACCACCTTCCCCGCCAACTGATACTGTCCCAAACACATTGGCTATATAAAGCCTTATCCAGTGCAGCTACAAGAAGAAGAAAAAGAAGAAAGAGAAGAAGAACAAGGTCGTACGCATTATCCAAATTAATATTCAATGAGTTATTCGAGGAGGGATTTGCTGGGAAGTACTAGCAGTGCTGTGGAGAGCAGCAGGATCGATCCGGCCGGTGTTCCGAGCCAGAATGCGAGGAAGCAGAGACAATACTTGACATGCAGCAGGAGGATTATAAATGCGGCGGAATGCGGTGGTGCTGAAAGCGATAGGAAGAAGCAAGCTGAGGCTGAGGAGTCCCTTCACAAAGTCATGTACTTAAATTGCTGGGCACAAAGCTAACTACAAGTCTACAACATTGGACACAGGGATGGAGAAGGACTCGATGAGTTTATTTGTTAACACATCCTGCTGCTCTCTTCTCATTTGTACATAGATGCATAGAACTAATTAATTAAGTACTTTTGGGTAGGATGATCTGTTTGGGCAAGTCTTGAAATGTACACTTTGCATGTATCTGAATTCTGAGGTTCATTTTTACTTTAACTTGAGTTTGGTCATTGTGTGATGCCATTTGCTAACCTATTGGGTTGTTTTTTTCGATCATGCATAGAGAGCAAATCTAATCACTCATCATTATGAAATTAATTGGTCTACAATAATTTCTCGTATGTCCTTGCCTTTTCTGATTGTTTACCTAGTATGTTCCGCAATTTCATTGTTGAGAATCGCAACGAAGTAAACAACTGGCCTCTTTGTGTTTGGAACTCATGATAGTCACGATTTGCTTGGCTGTAGTTGTTGGCTGATTCCACATCTTTGCCATTATAAATAGGAAGGGGTTCAATTAGGATGGCAAACACTATCAATATCAAGCTTTATTTCTACTTTAGATCGAGGAGGAAGAAGTAAAGATCAGTAGAAGAGAATGGCTAAAGCAAATAGCAATGCATCCATGGTCGTCTTGACTGTTCTGATGCTGTCTTTTCTGCTCTTAGTCTCTTTCGCTGAAAGCCGATCTCTTGGTAATTGAATCTGTATGGTTTTGTCTAATATCGTAGCGTAACAAAATATATCGATGTAACTAGCAAGGATAACCTGATATCCATATTTCTGTCATTTTTCAGTCATATGTATGCATGCATGGGTTAAAAATCAACCATATATATCCAAAATAGCTGAACCAATTGATACCCATAATTTGCAGATTTTGGAGTATCAGCTGGTTTCTGCATGCTAGGATTGGTTTCTTGCAAGTAAAAACATTAAAATTTAGACTTTAAAAAATGAATGATTTCGGATTAATGAACTGCATGCATGCATAGTGGTATTGAAAGCAAAGGTGCACAAATTAACTTAGATCGAGTCACTGTAAAGCTGCATGAACATATATAGATACATAGAGTTATGTGGTTATATATATATATATATATATATATATATATATATATATATATGTTTGAAGAATTTCATTGACACATTTTAGTTTGGTGTTGAAATAATGAAGAAGGGATCCTGAAGCCTGCCACCCTGAAATGTGATTCAGTGTACGGTGTGAAACCAGGAGACACCTGTTTTGAAATTGCTGAGGCTTTCAACTTGCCTGCTAAGTTCTTCAATTCTATCAACCCCAATCTCAATTGCAAAACCCTCTTCGTAGGCCAATGGGTTTGTCTTTATGGAGAATTGAGTTTCTAAGCTGCATGCAGCTCATAGTTCTTGATACTCGAATAATTGGAATGCATGAATAATGAATAAAGAGATGATAAGAGCTAGCTAATCAAATGATGGCAGCACGCCATTTTCCGTTGTAATATAAGTACTTTCCAATCTGTAATTTGAGTTCCTAATATATATTAAGAAAGATTTACAGTTTTTTCATGCGAAGAAAGGTTAAAGTTTTTTGATACAAAGAATGAAAAAAGGGTTAAAGTTGCTACACAACCACCCACTACAAATCTCACCACAAATTACTGAGACGCATCAGCAAGAAAAAAAAGGTGAAATGAGAGTATTTTTACTATTTTAGTTATTCAACAATGGATAAATTAAAGAGAAAAACAGGAAGAAGTAGTTTAGATTGTACTGTGCACTTGCACCGACGTGTAGTTAAGAATATTCAAAAACAAATTTAATAAAACAGTTTGTTCACAAAATTTGACATATTTTTACAATGAGTTGGGTTTAATTTCTTTTGATGAGGTACCGCATGCTGCTCAAGCTCTGCTGGATGATCTAGCTGGTGTTAGGAGAGCTAGAAAAACTGGTTTCTGCTCAAACTTACAGTTTAGTTTGTAGTCTTTTTCTTCCTTCTGTTTGGGCCTTTAGGTCCCCTTTGTAACCAAAAAAAATAAAAAATTGACATATTTTTATAAGGCATGAATTAACAGCTCATGCTTAATTTGAATATGTTTAAAACTATGGATGTTACTCATAGGGTTAAACACCCAGTTGACAAACACTGAATGAAGCTCATTCACATATATAAGTCATGTTCTTAAATAGTTAAATTACATGAGAGCACAAAGAGCTAAGAGTTTTGGACACAAATATGAAGAAGAACCATGCACAAAATTTAAACTCAATATCCTTGTGGGATGCCATTTTCTAACCTATATATACGGTTGTTCTTTCTCATGAGTAGAGAGCAAATGTGATTAACATATACATAAATGTTTGTCTTTGCATGTTCTAATTGTTTATCTAGTCCGCATTTTCATTGTTGAATCGCATCAAATGAAACAACCGGCCTCTTTGTGTTCAGAACTCAGATAGTAACGCTTTTGTTGGCTTTACTTTGTTACCCTGATTCCACATCGATCTTTGCCATTATATAAATAGGAAGAGGTTCAGTTAGGATGGCAACACTATCAAGATCAAGCTCTCTACCACAGAGGAGGAAGAAGTAAAGATCAGTAGAAGAGAATGGCTGAAGCAAATAGCAATGCATCCATGGTCGTCTTGACAGTTCTGATGCTGTCTTTTCTGCTCTTAGTCTCTTTCGCTGAAAGCCGATTTCTTGGTAACTAAATCTTCATGGTTTTGTATCTATATACCTAGCGCATAACAAAATAGATCGATGTAATTATTAGCAAGCGGATCTCGAGCTCATTGATACCCATTTTTTGGAGTATCAAATGGTTTTGGTTGGTTTCTTGCAAGTATAATCGATCATTAAAATTTTAGACTGATTTGAAAAAAATGAATGGTTCGGAACTTCGGATTACTGAACTACATGCACCAAGTACTACTGCATGCATGCAGAGTGGTATTGAAAAATGCAGAAATCATTAACATAGTCAAGTACTGAAAAGCTGCATGAACATATGTTATTTAGTTAATTATATGAATCTTAATTTGAAGAATTTTATTGACAGATTTTTGTTTGATGTTGAAATAATGAAGAAGAAGAAGGGCTAGGGATCCGGAAGCCAGCCACCCTGAAATGTGATTCAGTGTACGGTGTGAAAACTGGAGACACATGTTTTGAGATTGCTGAGGCTTTCAACTTGCCTACTGAGCTCTTCAATTCCATCAACCCCAATCTCAATTGCACAGCGCTCTTCGTAGGCCAATGGGTTTGTCTGGATGGAGTAATAAGTTCCTGATTATTAAGCTGCTGATCATGCTCATAGTTCTTGATACACTTGAATAATTGGAAAGTAAATCACTTATGAATTAATAATAGTAAGAGAACTAATCAAGTGATGGCACTACTCGCAACTCCATAGCCATTTTCCACTGTTATGTATTTGGTATTGGAATATAAAAATTTCAATGTGTTTCTTCAATTTGAGTTCCTGATATTATCAAGAAAGGTTATAACCTTCTGACACTGACACAAGCATAATTTCTTTATTATGGTGTTGCTTAGAGAAATCGTATAATTTCTGTATCACAACACTGATCCTGTACGTATTATCATACTAAAGAGTACGATGGTGTATGATTCCTAATTTTAGAGACTGGCTTCTCCAAAGGAGATCAACTACGTACTGATGACTCTTTTTAAGCATCGAGTCATCGTCTCATCGACTTTAGAATACACTCTTAAATGGGGTTTCGAGAAAATGGGATTCAAAAGCCCTGTTTTAATCTGCTGCTAACTTATCGTTCATGCACACAAGTGTGCACAAAGAGCTAAATATTTGGACACAATGATGACAAGCGAGAAGCAAATTTGCCTACCCTATCCGAGTGTTCTTTCGAATAAGTTAAGCAAATTCGATCATTCTTATGAAACTAGTCTATAAGTTATGGGATCCATAGTCTGTTCCGCAATTTCATTGTCGAAATTGCATGAAAGGAAACAACTGGACTCTTTGTCTTTTGCATGCATCTCAGATAGTAACGATTTTCTCATCTTTACCTGTTGGCATGCCGCCACAGTTTTGCCATTATAAATAGGAAGGGCTTCAACTGATCGAAATGGCAATTAAAATCAAGATCAACCTTTCAAGTTCAGAGGGGGAAAAGAAAGAGAATGGCTAAAGCTTATACCAATGCATCAATGGTGATGAACTTGACAGTTCTGATGGTGTCTTTTCTCCTTCTAGTCTCGTTGGCTGAAAGCCAATTTTTCGGTAATCTATATATAGAGGACCTCTGCCTATGATTCATATATATATGCTTAAGATTTTCTACTAATTAACTTGCTGCTTATGTTTGATGTTGAAACAATGAAGGAAAGGGGATCTTAACACCTCCCAGTCCTGTAGCTCCCAGCCCTCCTTCCCCTCCCACCTTAGAATGTGATTCAGTTTATGGTGTAAAAAGTGGAGACACATGCTTTGAAGTGACTCAGACCTTCAACCTCACTACTTCATTATTTGATTCACTCAACCCCAATCTCAATTGCACAGCTCTCTTCATAGGTCAATGGCTTTGTCTTGATGGGAAATTAACCTAAGCTACTGTAATTTTCTGGGGTCCCTTTTTTTTTTTTTTTTTTAGAATGAAATAATGACAGTACAAAACTACAAATTGGGGAAATTGATCGTTGGTTGTAATAAAATTATAGTCTTTGATTGGATACACACACCGACACAGAGGCACAGAGCATATAGTTGGACCCATAATGGGCCTTTGATTTGCTGCTAAAACGTAAAGAATAGAAGCCCAAGATCTCCGGTACTATTACTACAATAATGGAAGCCCAAATTATGTAACACACGAATTATATGAACTAATGTTCGCATGACTAGCATCATGTGTGCCCTTTTGTTTTCTGCTCTGTTTCTTTTATAACTCGGATAATTTTATGTTGGATTTAATTTTTTATTTTATTTAGATAGACATTTTAAACATTTCAAAGTTTGATGTTTGTGACACCAAAGATTATAAACATATTTTGTATATAAAGAAGTGATAAAGCTGTTCGAGTTTGTTTGATATATAGCAATCACACAAAAGTCACTTGCATCATGCAAAGTGTGTATGGCAAGACTACTTGCTCGAATAGAACTTTCTGCCCCAAAAAGGACTCAATTGTATGCATCCTCAGCTTTATGAACACAGGGATATGAGGGGGACATGCTCCTTGAGCATCCAAAGTTACCAAAGACTAACAAACTTGAAACAAGGACATAATTAGAATATGATACCCCCATCTTCCTTTTGAGGTTGAGAAATGAATTCCACTTATCCAACTCCTATCCAAAAACATATCCAACACGACTCAAAGAGAGAACCAAGAACTTGTAAAGTTCTTCTAGCTATGAATTAAAATCTAGTCATGCGATTCTTCTTTTGCTTCATACCAAGGCCGTGACCAAAATGACAAAGCACCTCTCTTTTGGTAGCTACAAGGTTTTTTTGTCCCAAGAATTGTGTGGTATCTAATTCTTATGTTACCAACTTGGATTCACCGCCAAGCTTTGTACAATTTGCAATACCGAAAGTTCTTAAATCTCATTATGGCATTGGAGGAAAAGAAAAAATGCTACAACTAAAAGCATGTGATATATATTTTGATGCTTCTCCCACTTGAATAAAGCTATATGATAATGACTGGTATTGATCTTCATGATCTTATGGTTGTATTTAGCACGTTCTTCATCCATTGCTAGAAAGTCCCTTCTTATTTCTCAGACAAATCATTTGATTAATCCCTTGTGCAGTTGTGCGCCATTATCTATTTGGGTCGGTTGATGTTGTTGTTGATCAATTGTGCCATTGGTTGTTCATAAACTCCCACTTATGTAGCAATCGGTTTAACTAGTGGTACAGATTACATAAATTTAGACACATATCATCTTTATTTGGATTATTGTTTTATCACTTAACATTACCTGAATTCTTTCACACTTTTACATATGTCAGTGAGATTTGAACTCATAACTTATATGATGTCAGTTAAGTTATGTCACATCCCGACCCGTAAATTTTTACCTTATTTACTAGCTTGGTTATAATAAGAATTTTACCGTCTCCGTCAATAAGTTATGGTTTAATTGGTCCCTAGAGGGGTTTTGAGGGATGATTATTTCGGAGAATTATTCGTAGAAGAAAAAAATTTGACGACGGTAAAAATGGTAAATTTTAGCTAGTAAAAGGTAATTTTTATTCGGGGTGTTTTATTTTGGATTTGGGTTGTATAAGAGTGTTGGACCGGGCCAAGAGGTGGTCAAAGCCCAGCCCTCTCTTTTCCCTTTCTCTTCTCTCTCTCCCGGCCTCATTCCCGAGCTCTCCCGACCCGGAAACTTTCTGGCCGCCGTCCGGCCGAGATAGGAGGCATGCTTGGTGTCGATTTGAAGCTTGGAGCATCCTCTACAAGTTTAGATAGGTGGCAGCCCGTGTCGCGCCACCGTGAAGGAGAAATCATGCCGAGAAGCCGCTGCTGTGCGTGGCGGGGTTTTCGCCGGAAAATCCTTTTCCGGCCACCATAGCCGGAGCTATTGGTATCATTTGGACGCTCTCTCTTCCAGCAGCAAACCTCTAAAAGGATTCATCCTAACTCGAGCTAGGTAAGGAGAATCGGGTGTTTGAATTTCCTAGGGTTTTCTTGATATGTTTGGTTTCGATTACCCTATTTAGGCTTGAAATTGGACTTAGTGATAGTTATGAAAGTTGTTTGGGATGTTGAGAGGAAGATGCTGTTAAATTTTCATAGGAATTGGAGGTCGCCGGAATCGGCCTCCGGCCGTCGCCGCCGCCGCCGCTGTTTGGGAGTTTTGTGTAGTTTTAAATGTGGAATATTAAGGGGAGTATATTGTTATAAGTTATGGAATTTTTGGATGAGTTTTGGATAGGTTTATGAATTTCCGAAGTGTGGTATTTTTGGCGGTTAATTAATGTAGAATCCGGCCGTAGGATTTAAGTCGTATTTTTGGGGAGGTTGTAATTACGGCTGCTGAGTATGATATTTAAGTTCGGATCGTTTCGATTTAAGAATATCGAAGTTAGGCAATGATGAGCGTAGTTATGGCTCTCGGTTAATTTTGCCTATTTTGTTTAAATATTGGAGTTTTAGTTGGGAAATTAATTTTATATTTGTGCCAGGGTTCGAGGAAATCTCTCTGGAGTGGCGATTTGGATTTCGTCGGGCTTATGCCTAGAGTTGTGAGTGGACTTTTGTTTTAAATAATATGCATGCTATGGTTCATGAATGAACAATTAATGTCATGGAGCATTTTGACGTCATTTTAATTTTTGACAATCTTATTTCTCTTGGAGAGTTACCGAAAATGGGATTTTCGGTGGATATAATTATGTATTTATGAGAGAGAGTATGTATATAAAATGCTAGCTAGCCATATGTGTCTGTCCACCTTAATGGCGTAGCATATAGCCGCATTATGGTGTGACGTGAGCGTTGGACGCGAGCGTAGTAGCCCTATATGAGTGTTTAATTACTATATAGGGGGTATGGGCACATATTTATACACCCGTCTGTCCACCTTAATGGCGTAGTGTAGCACCGCATTAAGGCGTGACGTGAGCGTTGGACGCGAGCGTAGTAGCCCTATATAGACCCATGAATTTATATAGGGAGTATGGACGTGTGTAAATACATACATATATTATAGAGCCTGAGAGGCTCGATATTTATGAGATAAAAGTTTTATCGCTTGCAGCATGCATTCGATATTTGTTGGAAATTGATTTTGGGAAACATAAATATTTTATTCGTTAATTTGTTTTTTGTCCACTCACTCTAACATGTTTCAAATGTTTTCCCCTGGGCTCTTCGTTTTAAAAATGCCCAGTTTGCAGGATTGCATAGTTGAGATCGGGCGTACATGGGGATGAGGCATAGTCATCATATAGCTTCCGCTTGTTAATTTATTATGTTTCCTTTCTTCCTGTTAGAGTTGCTCTGAACCTATAAATGGTTGGATATGAGATTTGTATAGATTAGTAAATAATTTGGGTGGTGTTGTGATTTGGGGAGCACGGAGGCTCCAGGAGTTTAAGGTTGGATTTAAATTTTCAGAAGTGTTTGCAGGTATTATTAGGAAGGGTTGTCCATTTTCAAGGGAGGTTATGCCGATTTTTCGGTAAATTTTCCTTGGAGGTGGTCCCCGCACGACTTACTCTGGGTTTCAGGGTGAAATTTAAGGTGGGTCGTGTCAAGTTAGCTAACCAACATGTCACGGCTCACTGACGCATTTGACAAATACATGAAAGAATGAACAAGTTATAGATTATGTCGTGTGGTCATTGGTTATAGGTGAACTCTCATTATCACAAATGTGGCTAACTATACATTATCGGAGAAATGTGGGTCGAAGAGGCAGTTCATCAGATCTAGTGTAAAAAATGACATGTATCCGAAATATTAAAGATTGTGAAATTTTAGTTTTTGACATATTCTATTTGAATTATTATTTCACATAACTCTGTCTGGTAACAACCATAAGGTATATCCGTAATGTTTGTCAAATGAGTCATCAATCCGCCATGCTTAGGGTGTCAAGCATCACACCATGTGCTATGTTCAATAATGTGCCTTGGCAAATAGACCACTAGAGGCAATGAACATCGAAAGGTCTAAACATTGTTGCTTAAGGTTTATATCCAACTCATGTACGCGTTCTTTGAATTTAGACGAAGTATCTGGACTACTACTATTAGATAAGCAAACCAATGACGTTAGTTATCATCTCACTCAAGAGGGACTAAAAACACCCAAATTGAAATGCCCTTTAAGCCATTTTAAGCAATTCCATCATTACATTGAAAGCCACTCATCATGAACTTGCACTAGCTAAGCCGGTGAGACTAATTTAATACCATCATAAAGAAATTGAATTTGAGGGCCATCTTAAAGTTTGCAGTAAAAATTGTCCAAGAAAATAGGAATAGGGCCTCTTATATTGAATTGGATTGGAAATGAGTGCGCATATATTGGATTGGAAATGAGTGCTCTCGTAAGAAGTCAAAACCACAATCCACTTATGGTCCCAACAATCCTCATATGATTCAAAATATATGGAAGCCACAGAACAATGTATGTAAATTGAAGCACAGAAACTTATATATATCAACCTTGCGAATCATGGAACAATAGTATTTACTACTACCAAAACTAAACAAGTAAATTGGGGATGCATATTTGCCAATTACACAGTTTTGACAGTTGTTGGCTTGCTCATCTCATAACCATCATTAGGGTAATCTTCATCAGTGACAAATCTCTTCCAGTACCAATGCTGCTTCCACACCCTGCTCATCTCTTCAATGGGGATCCCCTTTGTCTCAGGCAAGAAGAAGTATACGAAGACGGACATAACAAACACGAAGAACGCGAAGAAGAGGAAGAGACCGAATTTCAAGTGGCACAACATTGTCAAGAAGACTTGAGCCACAATGAAAGTGAAGATCATGTTGACTGATACATTGACACTCTGAGCAGCTGATCTAATCTCCAAGGGGAAAATTTCACTAGGGACTAGCCACCCTAGAGGACCCCATGACCAAGCAAACCCTGCTACATATGTGCAGATGAAAATCACCACAACAATTGCATACCACTTTGGTAAGTTCTCAGCATTTCCATTCAATCCAAATTTTGCACCAATGCAAGCCGCCACAACTATCTGCAAATAGAAAGAACAAAACCCAATTAGTTAAATCATGAAGAAAAAAAAAATCCAAATCGAAAAACAAGTGCTTGCTGCTTAAGTACCTGGCATATCAACATTTGAGTTCCACCCTCAAGGAAGAGCTTCCTCCTTCCCCACTTATCAACACCATACATGGAAACACATGTTGCAGCAACATTGACAGTTCCGGTGATCACAGCCGAAATGAGAGAAGCATCATCTCCGAAACCAATTGTGTTAAACAAGACAGGAGCGTAGAACATGATCACATTGATACCGGTCAGCTGCTGAAAGAACGGAATCAGAATCGCCATGCAGAGTTGAGGCCTGTACTTCCTCTGAAGTAGATTCCTCCATGGATCCTCTATCTTCTTAGACTCATCACTAGCTACAACAAGGTCATTGTACTCCTCGCTGACATCTTCAACACCGCGAATCCTCCGGAGTTGCGTCTTGGCCTTCTCGTTCTGGCCGCGCTCGATCATAGAGTTTGGTGTGTCCGGTAATATTAGGGAGCCAACGGTGATGATAAGGGCTGGGACTATTGCACCACCCAAACTCAAACGCCATCCCCAACCGCCCTTTATCTTTGCAAAGAAGTAGTTCAACAAATTGGCGGCAAGGATACCAATTGTGATTGAAAGCTGGAAACCAATGTTGAGAGCTCCTCTGAACTTTGATGGCGCCATTTCAGACAAGTAGAGTGGCACAGACTGTAAATCCAAACACAAGAAGATCACAAGATTAATTAATTAAGTCCCAGAAGATTTACTTTACAAATAATAATCTGATAGACGTGAACAAAAAGGTCAGGATCAAAAGGGCCACATGGTTTTGACAAGCTGTCATGTTTTCGTATTTGAGAAATTATTTATCAAAAGGAATATATCAAAGATGATGACAGCTTTAATTTAAATACAGTATTTCGGTTGCAATTTCATATTCAACAGAGTTGCCATCAAAGTAAACGCAGGCGAAAATAGGTGCACAGTGAAGTCACAAACAAAGAAAAACCAGCTCATGTTGAAGTTTTGAACTTCCATATTTTTCCACATTCTTATCCCATCACACATCACACCCTAGTTAGTTAACTTGTTTGGTTTGCTGAAAACACACAATTAGTGACCATCTTGATAGAGAATAAGTGACGATTTTTCCTCATATATTCCCAGTGACAAAATTTAGGTGAGGAGAATAATATACAGAAACAGAAAAGGAACATTCATTTAAACATGAAATCCCATTTCTGGATGGATCCTTAAAAGTTAATAGTTTTTCGTCATGTTCGATATCAGATCTGAACAAAAAGTTAAACCCAAATATATTGCTGGAAGAAAAATCATTGAGCTTTGTTTTCTGACAGCACATTCTTGTTTACGGACAAAGATATATATACAAAGATCCAAACAATTGTTTTTACCTGATTGGAGAATCCGATACCGAAACCAAGGAATATCCGGCCAAGAATCAACATCCACACAGCTTTGGCAGCAGCATTGATGATGGCACCGGCGCAGAAAAGAAGACCTCCGAACAGCATGGACCATTTCCGGCCAAACTTCCGAGTGATAGTGGCTGCCACAATCGAGGCCATGAGAGCAGCCAAGTACAACGAAGACGTGAACATGGTCAACGTCTGACTGTCATACTGGCAGTACTGGTTGGTCGATTTGTCCAGCTCTTTCTTGCGGTACACAGAAGGAAAGAACTTCTTCAGGAACGAGTCCATGGACGTTACACCACCTATAACAAATAAAGCAACAAATTCATTTCAGTGTTCAAGATTTCAGGTTTGTTCAACCAATAAAACGAGTATATACGTTACTAAAGTGTACATGGTCAAGAAAATAGTTACCGGAGATTCCAATGTCGTAGCCGAAGATCAGCCCCCCCATGGCGGCGATGATGCATGTTACCAAAACATAACTGGTGAGTTTTCCGGCGTATTCCTGGCCCCCGCCAGTCGCTATACCTACGGCAGGCATTGTCGCCGCGCTTCTTCGACAAACGAAAACTCAAAGAAAGAACTCGAGCTAGCAGAAGGGTTTGAAACCGAGGACTTTGTTTTGAAAAACTTGAAATTGAACCAGAAGAAAATAGTGAGAGCACAAAAGGCAGACACAGGAGGAAGAAGATATAATGAGGTTTTGGACAAAGGCCAGTAGGTCTGTATAAATAGAAAAAAGGAAACTATGGACCGGGAGTTAAATTACAAACAACCCCCTTGAGTTGTCAAAGAAAACAATAACTTCAAATATTAATCATCATTAACTTCACACATACAAGCTGTAATTTTCTTAGGATAAGATTGGATATGATTTGTTGGAGTATTCCATAAACAAGCTAGCACAATTACCTTAATTATATGTAAAACGTACCAATTTATAATCCAACAATTAAACGTTAAAAACTACTTTGGAAAGTGACCAAATAGATAAGATATTGTCCAATGATGTCTAATATATGTTTTCACATTTTTTTGATTTTCCACAATGAAAATGATTAACCAAGTAAGTAATTTTTTTTATATATATTTTTTAAGGGTTTAAAACCCAGCCAAACTGGTAATCAAGTAAGTAATAATCACGTACACATTCACACTTAAAAATGGAAAATGGATAAAGGGATTTCACTCAATGAAAAGTTGAATGCCAATGAGGCTGACTTGCCCAAAGTTTGACACATCTCCCCTTCATATTTGGATGTGTAATGTACACTTCATACTAGGATTAGGATCACTTTGATTTTGGATAAGTTGTCTATGTTGCCATATTCGAGTACATACCAAATCTGAATCAAGATATTAGACGTCGCGGACAATATCGTGTAGATAACTAAAAGTTTTAGATAATATTTGGATATACACATCATGCTTGGATGGAATTGGATATGGTAAGCAAGAGTTTTGGTACGTCGGCCATGCTAGTCTAAAACTATACCTCCCATTAATCATGGGATTTGTAGAAAAATGGGGAATACGTGACTTAAAAGGGCCTTTACAATTACACCAAAGTAGTCGGTCCATGTGAATGTGATGATACTAAAAGATATGTACGAGAAATTAATACAAATCTAGAGTGGTAGGACTAGTAAATTAGGAGCAATGCCAAGGATATTTGGGGGTAAGGTATCAGATGACGTTAGGTCGGGTTGATGTCATTGGAGCTATGTTCCTCGTTTCCCGGAAAGTCCAGCAAAGAAAATGGGAATTCGATTCCCAGCTGCTTTGTTTTTCTCTTTTTATGTAAAATGGTCCTCTCTGAATTTTTATTTATTACCGAACCAACTCTTAACTGATGGCCTTTGATGGGGCAACGGCACAATTTTTTGCTTGATAGTTGAGCAACCTCCGTGATCTTCTTCTTTCTTTTATCGAGTATATTATATCTTCAACATTATACATAAAACTGTGAAATAAAAGAGGTCGGAGTATTAAAACTAAACTTTTAATTTTTTTATCGAGTATATTATATTTTTAATATTGATTCATGAAACTGTGAAATACAAGAGGTCAGAGTATTAAGACTAAACCCTTGATCACAGAAACTAGAAACAATATCAGAAATCCTTACAATTTTATAATTTCTTTTCTATGTGTATCATGTAATTTTGATGTTATTGGTTAGATTATTGTCGGCTTTTGAGAAATAATTTGACGGTGAAGAAAAATAGTAAGTGAGTTTGACATCGATGGCACAATATTGATTATATATGGTCATGAGCGACAAGTGAATGAGATCATGTTGCATGGATGATATTTAATCAAATTAATCCCACAAAGATGATGAAAAAGATTGTCAGCTTATCTGCTTATTAAGGAATACTTAAAGTATACCTAGTGTGAGATTTTACAATTATTCTTCAAGTACGTGAAGACATGGTTACTGTTAGGTTTCCTAGGACCCTACACATGCTCCTCTCTGCTCATGACCTCGGGTTAATGTATAGCTCACATATTTGGGTACGTAATCAAATATGTAAAACAAATAAACGTAAAGCCCTTGATACTGCCTAGCTAAAGAAGATAAAGAAAGAAACTACCAAAGAAAAAGCCACTGAAAGTAAAAAACAAAGGAAAAAAGTGTATTCTCTTTTACTTATTCCAATTCCCAGTAATCTTGACCAACTTCTACCTCAATTGCTTCAATCTGAAGGTGATCGATAACATAGAGTAGTTAAGTAAAGGTTGTTATATTATATATACCGGTTCTTCTGCATTTTTCCCCCTCTGGGTTATTTACCAGCATCTATCAGTTTAATTTCTATCAGTTTCACGTACATTTCAGTAGGATATGTTTGGTCCAAAAATCCCTCAAATTCACAGCTCGGGTTTGTTTGGATTCACAGCTAGATAGGGAGTACGTTTGCTTGGCTACAACCAAGTATCCGGCCACTTGCTCCCAATCGCAATCAAGATTGTGTACACCCTAGCCTTATACAAGCCTGGACGTCGCTGATTGTCACTAAACAACCAAAGAATATAGACAGAGACTTTAATTTTGGTTTCGAAAATTCCAAGCCGCAAAGAAAACCAAACCAAATCAAATGGTTTTAGGGCTTCAAACAAGGCTGCCTTGACCTTTGACCAGTTGACTCCATGATCGATATGTACGTATCGTTAAGTCAGTCAAGCAACGATTTACAGAATAGAAGTGGGGCGTCTAGTCATGATCGTTCATCGACGACAACTCAATCACCCTTCTGGCTTCTGCGAAGCAAGTCTGAATTCATTTCTGATCGATATCAAGCTTTTGGTAGGGTCATACGTGCCCAGAGTTCAATCACACGTGCGATAAGATATACAGAAGAGTTGATTCGTCGCATTCACACACAGAGTTGCAGATAGACCCGGCCATGCCCTAGTGGTACCATGCAGTAGTCGTATAGGCGACGACGACGACGATTAGCCTTATGGTTACCAAAAAGTGGTAGTTTGGCAGAGGAGAGGCTTTTCGTTTTAGGGTTTACATAGGTTGGTATCGATCATGGAGGACGAGGGGACGAGAGAAGAGACGACTTCATAATAACTGCTCAAAGTTCGTTTAAGGAATGTTACCACACACTAATGCCGAAACCATTTGTATTAGAACCTCATACCTGATTTCATCGGTTAACTAAAGAGGAGGGAGTTTTTGTTCGCACAAAATGCATGTAGCTTGCATAATAAGCATGTGTGACTATGTAAGATAAATGGTAATTCTATAAGTGTCTAAACATACAAATGAGCTAGCACACCGTTGAATCTGCGGGATTTCCTTCATTTTTTCAAACCCGCAATCACAGTTTGGATAAACATCGATGGATTTGTGTAGTAATAATCATTCCCATTTGCATTCATATGTCACACACAAGCTAGAATCGAGTTCCCATTTGCATGAGAAATCCCCAGTATCCAGAAATCAATGAATTACTGGTCAAATCTCAATGTGGATAAGCCTAAATTACAGTTGTGGCCGCAGCTTCAATGCCTAGCTCTCTCGAAATCTGAAAGTGCATGAATTAATATATATCGATTGGTGCAATATTGTCTCCCATACAATTTTTATTATATGAAACAAGATAATGTAGAGAGGTCGAGATAGCAATGAAGTCAACACCCAGAAAAAATTTAGGATTTAGAAGTCAGCGGACGAACATGATGTTGATCGAGCTAGCGGACCATCCAGTTCGATCATCTTTTTCTTCGTTTAAAAAAAAAAAAATTAATTTGTAAAAGTTGCCTCAAGGCTAAGACTACGGCGGATGATCATAGAATCCTATAACAGACGAAAGGTTTATTTGATTCTACGACATGATAGATGATGATCTGGGTTTAGCTTTCTCATTCGTGAATCCATTGACCAATATTTGTTTAAAATTTTCAGAGTCAACTAACAAATTTTATAACGGAACTAATGAATTGAATTTTCTTGATGAAAAATATTCCTACATACGGGATACGAATCATACGATACTATCCGGTATTCATTAATTTCACATTGGTGTGTATATATCTATCTCATGATCAGTAGTGTTCACATGATCACCTAGTGACCAAGAAAATCATGATCAATCACAGTTGGATGTAAATCTAAATGATGAAAAATAAAACAACTTAACTTTAAAATAATATTTCTCATTATGAGGAACATGAATTAGATATAAATTACGTATTAAACTAAATAATTTATATCTAATTCATATTCCTTAGTAGATATTTAAACACACTGATCAGTGGTGACAACTCTGACAACTACATTCGTTGAAAAAGAATCGAAAAACAAAAGTAATTTAGCTCTTCGATCGGTATCACAAGGCCGGCATCCCATCATTTTAGGGTATATATATATATATATATATATATATATATATATCCTTAATATCCATTATACAAATCATATTGTTTATTCTACTATGCATGATTTCTATCGTTAAGCCAACTTGTTCATACTTCATATACATTAAAAGACAAAAGCACGTAACGACTACACATTTTAATATACGAGAGAGCCGTTTGAGTTCTATATATATGCTCAAACTCGATCTCATAACTCATTGTATGAACAACCTGATATTATCTAATATATTATTGATGCTAGCTAGAATTATATAGTACTCTTTCAACAATCATCGAGTCGTTGACTCATACCTGCGTGTGTAGACAACAAATATCTAAGTGATCAATGCTAGCTAGATAGTTGTTACAAACTACAACAGCATGGCATGTCTGGAGTTAAAGACAGGTCTGCCATGGATGAAATCTTGAAGTTCTGCACCAAATCAGAAAGCCAACCACCACCAGATAACAAACTTTCGAACCCCTGCCTTCAATTGGAGCCAAAGCCAATATGTCATAAACCCCAAAATATATATGCTGGATCATAATCTGGACCATATTTCTTTGAAGTTTTTGCAGGTACGTAGGGTTTTGTGTGTATAAATGTTTTCAGTCAACTGTTTATACAAGTACAACAACTCCATACATGATATAAGTACGTCTCAGAACTCCAGAAGTTGTCGGCTTCTCAACCATCCTTACAGTGCGTGAGTGGCTACACAGAACATTTTGTGGCACCCAAAGTGCCCAAGTTGATGATTTAAAATCATCTTGTTACTAAATTTTCCTGCATCCAAAGCCAACTTGATTAGTTTCTTTCAAACAAGACAAGAATTGAGCTTAGAAATTAAGTTGAAGAATTACTAGCTAGTTGATCATAAGATAATAAAAACCTTTGGATGATAAGATCAAGTTGATCATAAGATAATAGAACCTTTTGATTTTCAAGGAACACTTAATTTGTATCTTTTGACAGTACTAGATGATCTAAATTAATCTGGAGTTACATGTAATAATACTTAGAATAATCCAGCCACATTATGATTAAGTACGACGTACGTAGGAAAAAACACAATGGATAATTGCATGGAGGAATAACAATGCAATATGCCTCAAGTACCAATTCAGACCACTGCTAGTCTTCGCCTCTGTATCCTCTCAAGAGCCCCAAAGGGGCTTTGGGGAGAATCATCTTCAGGCTTCTTTCTTTTGTTAGCCATATGTCCAAAAACAGAAAATGGGACATCTTTTTGTGCAATCTCGACCATCTTCTCGTTTTCATAATCAGTTTCTTCTTCGGGTAGTTCAATATCTTCATGATAACCAGCACTAACTTTTATCTCCCCGCCAATGCTTAACCTCTGATCCTTTTGCATCACAGTATAGTCCGTCTGGCTATAGCTTGCAGACACAGTCCGTTTGATTCGAAGCATATCTCTGAAAGTATCCTCATTTCCGTGTTGCACCTCAAACTCGAGCCATTTGTTCCATAAATCCACATCATAATTCGGATGTGAAAGCTGTGATCCATACATATATACTCTCCGAGCACGATCAATTTCACCCAAGCTCTTCTCAAGCTCGGCATACTTCAAACACATTGTCTTAACATCCTTGTGTGGGAGACCAGATTCTATTGCTTGCACATATATCTCCCTTGTCTTGGAGACTCCAAATCTCTCAGCTGCGCGGGCGATATATATTTCGTACATGCTCAACTTGTCATGTTCCGGAACAGCCTCAACTGCTGCATGATAAACCTCCATAACCCTCTTAGCTAGACCATAATCCTCCTCCATCTTTGCAAACTGAAGATACAAAGGTTTCTTTGAGTCCGCCGGCGCCGCTTTAATAGCATTCTCGAATAGCTCTCTTGCGCGTTCCATTTGTGTCCTCCCATATCTCTTCACAAACTTTGAAAGATATGTAACCCATATGTCTTTGACATGCGGGTACTTGAACATTTGAGTGCCCTTTTCATACACTTTGAACGCTTCTTCAAAATACTTGTGCTCTTCCAGAAGGGATGCATAGTTGATTATGATTTGTGGTGTCGCTATTCTAAGATCCAACATTCTCTCATACACTTCCCGAGTGGATCCTAATGTACCAAAGCTCTCCTCCAAGTCCACATATAAAGTCCACAGTCTCGAGGACTTGTAGAGTTTCATCTGAACTGGTTCATTCCCACCTGCAGCCTTCGCTCTACGTTTCACCTCAGCCGATGGCTCTGCTGTAGCCACACCCATTAGTTCTCGGGATCTTCGAGAATTCTTATTCCTTAGTTCCATCTCTGCCGACTCACACCACACACATGCCAAATCATCGACATCCTTGTAGTTCGCTTGCACTGCTCTCTCGAAAACCACTTTTGCATTTGCAATGTCTCCTTGAGTTTCATACAACTTAGCAAAAGCAACCCACAATGTGTGAGGCTTCCCCACTGCTAGCATTGGCTCAACTGTCTTCAGCGCCTCCACATAAGTAAGTACCTGCTTCGCGGGATTTCCCTCGAAGAGTTTCACTCTCCGATGCCACTGCTCTACATTATGTGGATTCTGTCTCAAAGCAACAGAATTAACCAGCTCAGGTCTTCTATTCATCAAATCCTCCAACTGTGCCAACCTCAAATCAATATCATTATCACTGCACAGCCAAAAATCCTTCATCAATGTCTTCTTAAACTCAACCTCAGATAAGTTTACATTGATTCGAACATCTTCTTCTTCCTCCTCCTCCTCCTCATCATCATCATCATCCATCGTCTCCATCTTAATAGCAATGAAACTCTCCAAAAATTGAGCATACGAATCAAAAACAACACCAAAATCTCTCACAGTCACCACACTTTGCATAGCCTCCTCAAACACATCCCTAGCCTTCTCAAACAATCTCCTCTTGATGTAATACTCAGCCAGCGACGTCCACAGCCTCCCCACCTCGTCTTTAACCTTCTTAATCCCACATCTAATGATAGCATCCACATCGAAGCCCAAGACATCTGTAGCGTGCTTAGCAAGCAAATCACAATATTCCAACCACAACGTCTGCTTAGTCTTCCCCTTTACTGAACAAAACTCATCATCATTCAACACCGAGGCGAGCCTCTCCGCCGCCTCTTGCCAAAGACGAGACTCGATCAAGAAATTAATATAGTCTTCCACATAAGTAGGGTCAAATTGTAAGTACCTCCGGTAAACCCTAAGCGAGGTCTCGATCGGAATACCCTTCTGACGAACGAAAGCAAGGTAGAGCTCCCAGACGCGGTCGTGTTGTTCCACGGGAAGAGCACACAGCGCTCTGTCAAAAGTCCGGCGAGTCCTGGTGACCAATTTCTGCTCCGTCAGGCTCTGCAGGTACATAAGCCAAATCCGCGGCATCTTGTGCATTGTGACTAGGGATCTTTCGAAAGTGTTGTTTAGGGTTTCGTAATCGGAGTGATTGTTGCGAGCGAGTTCGAGGCGTTCGAGAAGGTAAGCGTGCCAAAGCTTGTAGCTTCCGGAGAGGGCCTTGACGGCGCGCTCGTAGATGATTTGGCGCGTCTTGAACGGCGCGTCGGATCGGGCAATTAGGTATCGCCACCATAGCTTGAGGCTGTATGGGTTTCGGAGAACATCTTCTTCGTAGAGAAGGTCGTCTTGTGAGGGATATAGCTCGTGAGAGATGGACATGGCAAGCTAGGTTTGAAGAGATTGTGACCCCAGTAGAAAGTATGGGGGTTGTGGAGTCCACCCGAAATTGCTTGAACCTAGGCATGATGCGTGCTTATATATATGAGAAAACAACCGCTTAAACCGCTATAGGATTAAAAGAAATTCAGATCTAAAATAAACTAGAAAACATAAAAGACTACCAAATTCGGATGACCGAAAAAACCCATACGTTGAGGAAACGTCAAGTTTGACTCATCTTGTTTTCCGCTTCCGAAAAGGTATAATAGATTTTAATAGTTAGCGAATTATCACTACCTAACTTCAAATTACAACCGACTCATCTTGTTTTTCGCTTCCAGAAAATGTATAGATTAAACATTTAGCGAATTCTCACTACCTAGCTTCAAATTACAACAACATACAAAGCAATTTGCGATAAATGCATTAAATTGCAAATAACTTGTTATTTAGTTTGATTAAGTTTTTGATTCCTAGTTAAGTTATGTTTCTAATCCAAGTTGAATTGTGCTTACTTTCTCAATCTGATTCATTGTGGTGCCTATAAATACCTATAACGAAGAACAATACACCCCATAGAATAGATTTTATAACTTTTCCTTTAAACTTTCACTATTCAATTTCTCAAGTTGAATTACACGTAACAACTAGCCGCTGCCGTAAGTTAGTAATATGGCTGGTCAAGAGGCCTCCGTTGAAGAAGTTGCTGCAACACGAAGAGAGATGCTAAGAGCCCTTAGAGCTGCACAGAAGCTGTCAAACTCTCCGGATGAAGACTCTTCTTCTGTTGACAATAACAATGTCGATGACATCGACGAAGTTAGTGAAGGAACGAATACGAGTGTCAAGTTCCGAAATTATTTCCCTCGTGATAAGAAGCTTATTAAGGAACAAGAAGGGAAGCTTGAATCTGGTCCAACATCCAAGTTTGATGATCCTATTGGAGCAGTGGTGCCTTCTCCATTAGAGAAGAAAAAGGACTCGTTCAAGGATCTTGTTCCCAGACCACCACACTTTGAACTTCAAAGGGATGTGCAGAAGAGGCTGGATAAGCTTGAAAGGCGAACGCTGAAGGCGTTATGTAAAATTATGGAGCAAGAGAATGAAGGTGCATAAATGGTAAGCTAGCTATAGATATATACATAATAGAACCCCAGCCGTCTCCTTTGATATATGTAATAGTGAATTTCTTTCTCAGAACTCTGTTCTGTTGTTTTATGAGTTTGGACTTTGGAGGGGGGTCACGTACTCATGTTTCACCACATTCATGTCTTTAGAAATTGGACTAGCCAATGGAAACAAGGCCTTGTTCATTGGGCCAGGTAACAACCCAAGTAGTCAAGTTCGTATTCAAGGCCAACTTTTTCTTGTTCTTTTTACTTGCATGAGTTTGATGGCAGATTCACCAAAACACAAAGAAGAATTCATATTTGGGGTATAGTTTCCTTGAGGTTTGTTGACACCCTAAAATCCAATGCGTGCTTTAAGGCCAATTCAGACTTCAAGACGAATTTATACTCGCAACTATACTTTATGGCTTACTAATCACCCCTGAATGAGAAAACCATCAGACAAAGAAAGATTGAAACTTACATCTCACAACGAATTGTCATCCAAAACGTGACAAACATACGAATTCTTCCATAGAAACAATCTGTCAAGTATCACAAGAAACTTACATGGTCCATATGTAGTTGGACCCTGTCCAGTTCCATATACCCTTTTTTTTTTTTTTCGGTTTAAAACCTCGATGAAACGAGGGAAATTTATTGAGAAGAAAAAAAATATATTCCGGTGCCAGTTCCATATACCCTACTGTAAAAGCTAATCCTCGTTCAGCATAAGAAGTTAAGAACTTAAACCATTCCCTTCTTTAGTCCAGTTCTTTTAGAATCATAATTTTATAGACTTGAAACCCCAAATGCCTGAACGTTTGGGTCATTCAAATAAACATGCAACCAACAATTTTCAGCGTTATGCATAATGCTGAAACATGCAACATTGTCTTCTCTTCTTCAATAGGTAATTGACACAAGAGACAATACCAGATAGGGACAAGCAATTACAGAAGGAAACTTCATCTATCACCATCTTCTTGTCCAGAAAGGTAGATGATGAAATAGACCTTGGTTGCCCCTACTCACATGCTCATATGGGTTTTCATGGCTTTCCCATGTGATATCTCCTAAATAACACAGGCAAAATCCTATACATTTGTATATCCCCCATCTGACTTAAATAAATGCACTTGCATTATCTTCAATCATTCATTCCCTGCCAGATTAATATCTTATGTAGAAAATAGTTTAATAGACCTTCTAACTATAGCTACAATCTTCACAAAAAGCTGTCATTGTAAGACAGAATTGTAATAAAAAAAATGGAAGTAGTCAAGTAGATTTTGATTCCAGCTTTGAGATTCACAGACATTGTTAGAACTTGGAAAATCCTTGTGCAGATATACAGTTTCTATAAACAAAAAATGCAAGCACATTATTGATGGATTCAAGAAAGCCAGATTCCACTTAACATACTTCGAAATCTGTTTGTGGATAACTTCTTGACAACTCTCTTGGCATCAGTAACTTCTGCTTCTGCAAGTTTCTCAATGTTTTTCAAGTACCCAGAATGGGCAATTTTCCTTCTCCCACTGTTGCAACTTGTCAATGACATTAAAATGGAGAACAAGAACTTCTTGTTACCTGCATTTCCTAGCTGGTCTGGGTCAAACCGCTGCAGAAGAAGGCCTATGTTCCGATCATCCTGCACAAAACGTTTTCGATTTTTGGGGTTCAAAACCATGCTGGAGAGCGCCTCAGCCGCCATTTCCCTAACCTCAAATGACTTGGAATCAAGAAACTTAACCAGCTCCGTCATGAAATTTGCATCCCCCATTGCCTTCTTGGCTTCCTCCGATGCTTCACACAGCCTAATCGCCACCTTCAACGCCAATTCCTGACTGGAAACCTCCCCATTTCTTAAAAAATACATAAGCTGATCCACAAACCCATGCTTGATCAACACTCCAACACTACTACCGCAACAAAAACACAAATTCTCTATCGCCCTCAACGCAATCTCCCTCACTTTGCAAGAACAATCCGAGCTTGGCTCCGAAACACGCAGCAATGCTCGAATCCCTCCCTCCTTAATCACCAAACTCCGAACCCCTTCATCCCCAGAAGCTACATTCTGCAGAAACTCAATTGCATTTATCTGCAGCCCTTCCTCTCTAGACCTCACAAGCCCAATAAAAGTCCCTACAGCTCCTTCTTCCACCATGAACCTCTTTATCTCTTCCACCCCAACCAGATTCTTAAGCACCCCACAAGCTGCACTAACCAACCCACCTGAGCTCTCCCCACTCTCACATAACTTAAGCAGAGCTGTGACTCCTCCATGAGCTGAAATAGACCACCCATTGTCTCCGTTCTCAGTTAACCTCTGCAAACTTCTCGCTGCTCCTTCTTTCCCAATTTCACTCCCACACTCCAAAACCCTAATCAACGGCGCAATAACTCCGGCGCCGATCAAAACCCCTTTACAGAATCCAAACCCAGAAACCAAACCCACAATCTTTGCCGACCCATCTTGAATTTCGACCTCATTCGAATCAAGAAACCCAATTAGCAATCCCACAACCTCACTCTGCTCCACAACCACCTTCACATACTTCTCGTCTTCCTCAATCGAATCGTACAAGCTCTTCAAAGCTTGAAGCTTCATCTCTGCGTCGCCGACCTTCATTCTCGTCGTCAAGTCCCTCACGTAGAACCTCATGTCGTCTCTGCAAGCCCCGTTCCCGGGTTTCGACACCACGATGGCGAAGCGGTGGGCCAGCACGCCGGCGCTGTAGATTTCCGAGAGGCTTCCGGCGTGGAGATCGAGCTTTCCGGCGAGCTTGTCGAGGTCGCTCTGCATCAGAAGCTTGCCGGAGTAGGAAAGATCAACGCAGCGCCGAGCGAGGTCGTGGCACTCGTTGATGGTGTCCATGGTGGGACCCAGAACGCCGGAGAGGACTGGGTTTTCATCTCCGACGGCGGCGAGGCCGGAGTTCAATTCTTCGAGCTTGGCTGTTATGGTTTTCCATTTTCCGGCGAAGATTTTGATGGAGTAGGTGAGGGAGATAAGCGACGAGATGGACTGAATGGCTTGCCGGAGACTTGATTCTCCGGCGCCGGTGGAGGGTCGCTCGGCGGCTTCTTGGCCCTGCTTTTCTTCCCTCATTGTTGGTTTTCTCACTGGTTTTGGAGAGAACCCATTTACCGGCGAGGTGGGTGAGAATATTCCGGCGAATCTGATCGGAATATGGAATCTAGAAGTGGACGACTATCTTATCGTGAAGAATAGAGAGAAAAAGGGGGGGGGGACACTTTAGCTGCTTCAGTTTTCTGTGCGCTTCCTATACTTATCTCTCTGGTTTGGCAGCTGATCCATTTGGTATGGATTTTTGTGTGCATTTACGAGACTGACCTTTTCGTCTGGCGTGTAAGTCTGATGGTGATAGATCAGTGGAGAATTAAATGGGGGTGTTTGTGTCATTTCAAGGTGAAGAAAGGGTATCTCCAACTCTAACTGTTGGAAGTTGGATCCCCCATATTCATAGGAAGGGTTAGTTTCAACATCATACGGATACGAGTAGGTATGGTGTATTCGTACATGTTATAAATTTCGGTAATACAATAGCGTAAATTAAATTTCATATACAAATACTGAAAACCCCTCTCGTAAGCTGATAAAATTGTTTCGGTTTATAACTATGTGGATGTTCAACATTATATCTGATGATTTGAGCATCATCATCAACCTGGTGAGATTGTGATTATTGTATAATGACAATTATTGTCAATATAGATAGATGTGTTGTTATCATCACACTGTTATATAAGTTGGGGGATTAATATCTTACTATTGGAGGTAAAGCTTCGAAGCAATGCTTACATTACGCAAAGGGCTAGTTTACTGTATTTTAGGTACCTTTAGTCTTCATAGTGGAAGTTGGAACCATCTATTATGCTACATTTTATATACTCATTGTCGATGTCATGTTGGCTAGTTTCAAACCAAGAAACCAAGAAAGAAGAAAAAGGTTGGTTAGTCTTCCTATTGTTCTATATTCTACTAACTCAACAGTATCACTTTCATTTGAGCTAATATTTTATTTTATTTTATTTTTTATTATGTTATGTTATCTTAAAGACTTTTTAAACGTATAATTTAAGACCGTGACGCATGTGAAATGTTTCAACTATACATTATAGCATAGTGCCTACTCAATAAGTTAACACCATAATTCCCATGTTTATTTTGTTGTACCATTTCATAACTGTAACGATATTTGTGCACACAAGTATAACATTTGCAAAGACTAAAAAGAGGTAAAAAATTTCATCTTGTACTAAGTGAAAGACCATACTTTTGTCAAAATGAGAAAGCACCTAGCTAAATATGCCCATCTATGGATAAAAGGGAACGTTTGCGTTGAGTACACGAGTAAGAGGTTGTTATTTTTCAGAAATTTCCATCCTTTGGACTTTATAACTTTTCAACTTTATATGAACTTGTTGTGGAGAAACTAGTTAAGTTTAAGCAAACCAAGCATGAGACAAATTAGGCAATGATATGAGACCTAGTGATACCATTAAGTGGACTAGTAGTGAGGTTGTTAAGGTTAAGGACCACATCTATAAAGGTCCTTCTATCTTGATTTGGTGAAAGGGAAGAAAAAGGGTGGCTTTCAATAGGCTTAGCATTCAGATGAAACAATCCCACCCCACCATGTGAAGAGAAGAAGCCCTTTGTTGGGTGCCTTGTGCTAGCACTCTTCTTCTTTTTTCTCAAAATATGAAATAGCTAGCTTGAAGTGGAGCTTAATCTCTATTTGGAGTAGAATGGATTATGCAGGTAGTAGGAGCTTTAAAAAGCCAAAAGCTTCATACCCTTTCACAAGGG
>NC_020493.1:3439117-3538112 GCF_000184155.1 Fragaria vesca subsp. vesca | reverse complement strand
AAAGCAGCTTGAAAGTAATGTGTATTGACCATGCTTGCATAACAAGATTGAGATGCAAATGAGAGAGTTACAGAAAGTAACTTTGAAAAGTGACTAATCACACTTTCATCAACATCTACAAACCGTATTATGTTACGTACAATTTAATTAGATCATCAAATAATAGTTAAGCTTACAATTTAATTATTCTTTGAAGATACATTTTTTAACATGAACTTTTACTTCTTTGAAGATGATTTTTTAACATGAATTTAATAATCATCGTCTTTAATTGTGTTATCGACATGAATATGACTTTGTCTTTTCTTGTTGATTCTTTTACTACAGAGGATTCTCAGCTAGGCGTGCATCCAAAACCCTAGAATATGACAAATGGGATGGAATTAAAATAAAGTCAAGATTCATGGTATGAGTGGGTGTCTAACTGTGTTCTAGTGCTGTGTCCTATAACATGACAAAACGGATATCATACTTCTTCAAGTCACGGATTATTGCCCTGTATTTGTTCTTGTTGATCATACATATGTGGGGAAATCGATTCTGAGAATATAAACTCCTTTTGGGTCTCCAAATCTATTGAAACTTTCTGTACTCGATGGATCTCGCAGGCCAATCCCATCAGGGAATGAGCAATAATCAATTGCAGATTTTGTCCCTTAACCATAATTCATTCTCCACATGATCGCAACCCATATCTTACATACTTAGCATAATTGAATCCATGTCTATATACTGCCGACTTCAGGGACCCCATAATTTAGTAGCCTGATCATGCACCACTCCCATTCCTAGCTTGTATGAAATGAAGCATGAGTAAGCTTTTGCTGTGTTAAGATCTACACAACTATGAGATACACAGAAGGCTTTGGTGGTTGCTTTGGGTAAATTATATGGGATGAACATGGAATCATGATCATTGTGTTGATTTTTGGTGACTTCAATTCATCCAACATTGCTCCTCCTGCAAAGTAGGGTGGAGCAAGGGAGTAGTGGGAGTGTAAGCTAATCCCCCACTCGAATATATGTGTGCGTATATATAGCCAAGTATTGAGTAACTTCATGCATGTTTCTTTATGCTGGATTGTTATAATTTTTGAAAGAGGTAGCTTGCATGCGATTAGAGAGAGAAGAAGAAGTGTTCGAAAATTGTCTCGATTAGACACAACACACACAAGTATAACTCAAAGAAAGCAGTACGAGTTGAAGTGCGGGCTTGTTCATCTCAGTAAAGGATTTGCGTACTTACTATTAAGTATTAACTACACACGTTTGCCTAAGATCCTACTTGGAAGTTTATGATGTTCTGTTCTGGGGCTGGTGGTTGCTCTTGAAGTGTTAGGTAGAAATCGCTATTCGGGTGCACAAGCTCGAAAGTGATGGTTGGGGACACCTTTGAGTAGGGAAGAAGTGAAATGCAATACAGCTAGCTACAAGCATCCACAGCTTCGACATATATCTTAGCTTCGAAGATAAAAGTACATATATATAACAAACAGGGCATGCTGAATCAGATCTACTCCAACGACGGGTACATAAACATTACCCATAATGAAGATGTGTGTACCTAAGAATAAGACAAAAGACATTGCTTGATGAAGTTGTATGAATTTGGTGTATGTCAATCTATGATTCCTTAAGGGATTCAAATGTGTTTCACATTCATATTAATTATCTGGAAATCAAAACCGTCTAATCTTTGCTTTTTGTGTTCTACAGAAGCTGACCCTAGCTTGCAATCTCAGTTGTAATTAGCCGCATATGGCCATATGGGAAACCCCAAATTCTTGTTTCTGATCTATGAGTATCCTTATTTTCCTGTAGCATACGAAATGGAGATTGATCACCGGTCAATCGAGCACCGGCACAAAGGACGTGTTTATGAAATTCATGCATTGGTATAAGGTATACATCAATAGCCAATGATCTTGAGAAATAGCCATGATATATAAGAAACATGTAGACTAAAAAATAGCCATGATATATAAGAAACATGTAGACTAAAAAGTTTCCGTTTACAAGAGAATGATGTGTGATGAGATCATGGAAGGGACAACATGGTCTAAAACCCGATATGGTTAACCAGCCTAAACAAATAGCATGCGGATTAGAGTGTACATATATCGAGAAAAGTAACGTGAAGCAAATGAGAGGCAAAATAACCTGCTGCCTACTCCAACCCGGAGGAGCGCTATGGACAAGACCTCCATTTCTTACACTCAGGTTCTCCACTCTTCAAACCAAGTTACCATGCATATACAAACTTGTGAATAATTTGCATATCAAGTTGTAAGTTGGAAGGTTTTTGGTTTTGGCCGAATTAAAATCCAAGTTTAGACCGTCTAAATAAAACTTTTATATATTTTGAACACGCATTTCACACAAACACTGTCTCTAAAACTGACAAATGATAGAATTTGACATGCAATATCATCAGGTTGATTAGTAAACCTATCTATCAGTCTCTCTCGAGAAGTTCAAGAACTTGCAAAGAGTTTCATGACACGTTTTCCTTTATATTACACATTACAGTACATCTACAAGGAAACCATGATTAAGAACATAAAACAAAATTATTACAATATATGACAACTTTTTAGTGAAATGAACCCTAGACTAAAAACCATAATCTTCAAATCTATAAAGAACCATGTCAATGTTACTCAACTGAACCAAAATAACTACTAAGCAGCTAAAGGGGTTCATCCAAAATGTAAACCAAGAACATAAAGTGAAGTAATTGATGGACTTACTCATCAAGAACTAGCACCCTCAACAGCTTTGTAAACCCAGTAGAAACACTAAAGCATGAATTGCAGTTACATTTTCAACAAAGTCCTAACACAAAATGCCTCTAAATAGACTCTAATATTTGTAATTTGTAAATGTAAAAAGTAATTGAAATTAAGCATAAAAGATAAATGAAATGCTCGTAGAATGACTCCATTTCTTCCTTATAGAGAGCTATGAGCCACATATGGCTTATATTATTTAGATATGGGAATGGAAGAGAGTCGCACTGCTCTCGGGTAAATTTGAATGTTATCTTGCTTTAAGAAACTTGTTCAGTCTTATTTTTTGGGCTATGCTTTGGGATTGTTCCTTTATCTTGTTTTTTTTTTGCTTAAAAGTAGAAAATGAATTTTGACATGTTACTGTTTCAAAAATTTATCTCTGTTGTGACTGAATTTTTTTTCCAGATTCCCTATACATCTGAAATGATTGAACCTTAAGCTAGAAAAATTATCTGGAAATGTTATTTTTGGGACAATCACTCTGTTTTCTACTATTTACTGTAAAGTACATAGTAACAATATCAACTTCAAATGCAGTGACAATAATCAAGTTAAAAAAAAACTTATCTACTTATAGGTTGTTAGATTGTTTAGATAGGTTTATAAACAAGTTTTGAATTCATTGGATCTTTGACAAAGAAAGTGCAAAATACAATGATGAGTATCTCTTACCCACGCTGAAGCATGAACATAGCCAAACAATTCAACATCGCTACTAAACCTATCCCACGCGTGATTTGCATGGGTCGTACGTAAACAAATGTTCCAAAGGCGCAGAGGAGCCCAAAGTCAACAAACCGACGATGAGGGTGATGAAGGGCAAGGGCTTTGACATAGCTGAGGCAGAAGGTGAAACCTATGCTCACAACTATATCGAAGAGAAAAACGTTGTCTTCGTTGTTGTCCATGGGAGTCGCAGAGAGAAAAGAACGACAGTTTTGGATGGTGCTGGATATAACGTACATTTCAAAAAACTGCCTTTGCTGGAATTCGGCGACTTGCCGAAACATTCTGCCGGATTTCGACCACTCGTCGGAAAATGGCCATAGCTTCCCCGTGTTCTCCAAAACACCAAGTTTTCGACACCCATGCAACCAAAACACCTAGATTAGCAACCAAACTTCTATTTCTCAAAACCACAACCAACATAGAAACAACAAGGCACAAGGCTCACCTTCAATCTGCTTGAAACCAAAAACCCAATTGCTCTTCGGCCTCCTCCTAGTCAGATTTTCACTTCTGTTCATCCAAACACCAACCCAGAAGTTCCTCAACCGAGAAACCAAGCTTTACCTCGACTCAACATCACAGCAGCTGCCTCCAATTCCTCCCGAGACTTGTCTGGGCCCCAAAAGAATATTGCAAGGCTCATCGGAGTTGCAGATGATCGCTTAAGCACGAAGAACGCCGGTCGCCGGAGATCGAACTCGAAACCCAGAAAAGGGAGAGAAAAGGGGGTTTTCGAATTAGGGCACAAATCAAACATACAAGGACATAAAATAGAAGAGGAGGGAGAGAGAAAGAAAACCATACCGCTGATTTGCCGAACCGTGACCGGAATCTTGAGGTATGACCGGAAAACAACTGAGGCTTCATGGCGTTGATCCCGTTGTATATATGATTTGAAAGTTAGGGTAGGTAGAAGAGAAGAAGATGAGTGTTTTGGTGGTGGCCGGATAGCGAGCGGTGGCCGGACAACATCGCTCCATCGTGGGTCACCGGAGACAACAAGAGAGAGGAGAGAGAGAGAGACTGGTTTGGGCTCGGGTAAACGCTCGAGTTTGGGTTTTGACAGAGTCAACCCATCTTTCCCCTTTTTATACTTGAATCAACGACTAAGATTAAAACGCTAATTGATCCGAAGGACCAAATTAAATGAGTTATTTTTTAATTTCAGAAAATTATTTTTTTCTTTTTACCACAACTTCGATAAATCATAGAAAATAGCTCGAACCTCCGAAAAATAATTCGAAGACATCGATGAACTTGTGTCGTCGCGTACTATGACATTGGGGCCTTAAAAGAAGAATTTGACATTTCGAGAAAAACTCGAAAATAAACTTAAGCGTTAACTTACTAAGTTACCGAGCACGGTTAAATTTTTTAGTAATTAATAGAAATCCCGGTAAATTGATAAAATTAGATACGGGGTGTTACAAATTTAATCGGTGTCATGGAGGAGTATGCTGGCACCAGCAAGACGAGCGATCTAGAGAAAGACTTACATAGTAGCAATAGCAGTTGCAGTTACGTAGTAGCAACATCAACTGCTACTACAGTGATAATGACTATAATAAAACCTAATTGCTCCTCGGCCTCCTCCTAATCAGATTTTCACTTATGTTCGTCCAAACACCAACCCAGAAGTTTCTCAGCTGAGAAACGAAGTTTTACCTCGACTCAACATCACAGCAGCTGCCTCCAATTCCTCCCGAGATGCATCTGGGCCCTAAAAGAATATTGCAAGGCACGTCGGAGTTGCAGATGATCGCTACCCGAAGAACGCCGGTAGCCAGAGAACGAACTCGAAACTTAAAAAAGGCAGAGAAAAGAGGGTTTTCGAATTATGGCACAAATCAAACATACAAGGACATAGAATAGAAAAGGAGGGAGAGAGAAAGAAAACCATACTGCTGATTTGCCGAATCGTGGCCCGAATCTCGAGGTATGGCCAGAAAACAGCCGAGGCTTCATTGCGTCGATCCCCTCCAAAGATGGTTGTATGTAGGATTTGAAGGCTGGGGTAGGTAGAAGAGAAAGAGATGAGTGTTTTGGTGGTGGTCGGGTAGCGAGCAGTGGCCGGACAGCGTCGCTCCATTATGGGTCATCGGAGATGAAGAAAGAGAGGAGAGAGAGATTGGTCTGGGCTCGGGTTAACGCCCGAGTTTGAGTTTTGAAAGAGTCAACCCATCTCTCCCATTTTTATACTCGAATCAACGGCTGAGATTAAAACCCTAATTGATCCGATGATTCAGATTAAATAAGCTATTTTTTAATTTTAGAAAATTAGATACGGGGTGTTACAATTTTAACCGGCATTATGGAGGAGTACGCCGGCGTAGGCAAGACGAGGAAAGACTTACATAGTAGCAATAGCAACTGCAGTTACATAGTAGCAACATCAACTGCTACTACAGTGACAATGACTGTACTAAAACCCAATTGCTCCTCAGCCTCTTTGATATGAGCACAAAATGTTATGTTTATAATGTGTTTCCTACCCTATTTAGTTATGATATTCTGATAATAACGTTATTTCTAATATGTTTTGTGATATTAGAGACATAAAAAGTTTAATTGAGAAAAGAAGGTTAAATCACGAAAATAAGAGAAAAATACTGAAATAGGCAAAGAAGCCCTTCTTGCCGTGCAAGAAAGGAGATATCACGTTGATCGAAGGAAGAAAAAATCAAAATTTTCGCCCTTCTCGCCGTGCAAGAAAATATCACCGAAATTTTCGTTTTTCTCACACAGCGAAATATTTTTCCCTCCCCAGAATTTTTCGTCCGAAACTCGCGAATTTATATCACACTGTTGAAATTCAGTAGAAAATTTTCCTGCCGAAATCTTTTCCCACCGAAATTTGAATGGCAGTGGTGAGAGTGGTCAGCCGAAATGTTTGACTAGTTTGCATGGCAAAATATTAAATTTTGCACCCAAGGGGATTAGAATCTTGCTTGGGTTGGTACAAGGCTAACACCTTAACCAACCCTACTAACCATCCAACTTGTTTATTTTAGTATCTTTATAATATATATTGTTTTTTTTTTTTCTCAGAATCTGAAAAGTAAAAAATTAGGTAAATGTCTAATCCCCAACTAACTTTTTACCTACACTTCCATAAAAATAAAATAAAACTTTTTACCTACACTTCTTAATTCATTTTTAATATATCTGCATGCAATGTCTTATCCAGTATATACCATGAAAAAATTAGGTAAATGTCTAATCCCCAACTAACTTTTACTTACACTTCCATAAAAATATAAAAAAACTTTTTACCTACACTTCTTAATTCCTTTTTAATATATCTGCATGCAATGTCTTATCTAGTATATACCATGCCTTATGGGGTGCAATCAAGTGATAACTCATGGACACAGTCGAAAGGACAATCTTCCAATGATTATGGTTATGGCTAAGGTCAAGCGATGTCCAATCCCTACTATAACTTCCAATATGGAAACCCACAGTCAGCCCCCCTTGACCCATACAAAGGTGAGGTATCATTTAATGACTATTCTTCACAATACACTGAAGGCTCTACACAGAGAGACGATAAAGATAGTGAAAATTTTGTACCTCATAGGTCTTCTACGTGGTTTTAAAGTACTCATGTAATTCCATGTGAAATGTATCATATATATATAAGGATCTTGACGTCAAAAATGAGAAATTTAAGGAAGAAATTCATCATGAGTTGTCATCTAAGATTTGAGAAATTAAATAGGGGAGTATCTTGTTTAATCTTATATCCTATTTATCTTAATTTTCATTGGTTTGATGACTTAATAAAATATAATCTCCCTTGCAAATAGGATTCCAAGTAAAAAAAGGAAGGAGAAGTAAATTTGGATTCCAAGTCCAAAAGGAAGAAGAAAAGTCAAACTTGTTCACCTAGTCCCACATCATTTTGGAAGGAAAAATAAATTTGGATTCCAAGTCTATAAAGGAAATTTGGATTCCAAGTCCAAAAGGAAGAAGAAAAGTCAAACTTGTTCACCTAATGCCACATCATTTTGGAAGGAGAAATAAATTTGGATTCCAAGTCTATATAGGAAGGAGAAAAGTCAAACATGAGCACCTAGTCCCATATCATTTTGGAAGAGAAGTTTCACCAAGATATTCACTATATAAAGACCGCCTTATGTACTTCTCAAATCATCATTCATTTATGCAGAAACTTAGAAAAATATTCTAGCATAGGCTAGCAGTTTTCCTTCTCCGCTGATTTGAGAAGTACAAATCAAACATACAAGGACATAGAATAGAAGAGGGGGGAGAGAGAAAGAAAACCATACCGCAGATTTGCCGAATCGTGGCCGGAATCTCGAGGTATGGCCAGAAAACAGCCGAGGCTTCATGGCGTCGATCCCCTCCAAAGATGGTTGTATGTAGAATTTGAAGGTTGGGGTAGGTAGAAGAGAAGGAGATGAGTGTTTTGGTGGTGGTCAGGTAGCGAGTGGTGGCCGGACAGCGTCGCTCCATCGTGGGTCACCAGAGATGAAGAGAGAGAGGAGAGAGAAACTGGTCTGGGCTCGGGTCAACGCCTGAGTTTGGCTTTTGACATAGTCAACTCATCTCTCCCATTTTTATACTCGAATCAACGGTAAGATTAAAACCCTAATTGATCTGATGGTCCAGATTAAATAAGCTATTTTTTTATTTCAGAAAATTAGATACAAGGAAAGACTTGCATAGTAGCAATAGCAGATGCTAAGGCTGGGCTCGGGTCGGGCCAGTTCAGGTTTTCAGAAAACCAGACCCGAAACCTGAAAATATCGGGTCGGGCCTTTTCAGTTTTTAAGCCTGACTGAGCCCGGCCCGTTTAACTTTTTTTCGGGCTTTCAGGTATTTTCGGGCCCAAACATGATTATTGCAGTGCAACTGTAATCAATACATTTTAAGCCCATTTCCCTTCATTAGTTCATTATGGGATCATTCAAATCCCAATAGTCCAACACAAAACATAGCAAACAATAACCAAACATAATTATTACAGATCAACGAAACTAAATGGATAAACCAACATCATCTGACTCAAAATGACATCAACCAACATCAGCATGACATCTACTTGACTCAAAATCTCTTGCCCCAAATCTTTTACTGAGTTCATTCTTGCTCCCCATTTCTCCCTCAACACTATAAACAGGTTCTTCCCAAGTATCTGTAATAAGCAAGCTTCTAAAACGCCCCGCTAGGACCGCCTAGTCCCCGCCTAGGCTCTAGGCTGCAACAAGCTGCAACAAGCCGCCTCGCTTTTCTTCCAGGCCTTTGTGCTAGGCTGTGGGCGATTAAGCGGCCGCTTAGCTCGCCTAAATGCCGCCTAGCCCGCCTAGCCCGCCTAGATGCCACCTTGCCCGCCTAGGCTGCTAAGCTCTCAGGCTAATTTTGTTTTCTTTTTGTGGTGGGATTGTTATATTGTGGGGAGTATAAGAGTTAATTGTGTGTTTAAAATTAGAAATGTATATGTTTATTGTTGTTGTTGCTCACTTTTACAGGAAGTTATGCTAAATTTTAGTTATAATTTATTTTATAAAGGGGTATAGCTAGATTATGTTGAATAATTTATCTATATTTAACCGTTTTTAAATATTAAATTGTATTAAATATATTTTTTTAATTAATAAATCTTAAAAAATACAAATCGCTTAGTCCCCGCCTAATCCTCGCCTAGGCTGTCCAGGCTCTAGGCTGTGAGTTACCGCCCGCCTAGCGCCTAGCTCCTTTTAGAACATTGGTAATAAGAAATACAAACATCAATGTCTGAAAATAAAAAACAAACAACCTTCTTCAGTTTGTAACATTCAGTAATTAACAAAGTAAGAAGGTAGACAATGTATTGTGTAGATTGTGACTAGACCTAATCACATTGTGTTATGTGCATCATATATACAGTAAGAAGGTAGAAATCTAGTTATTTTGCATGAACGACAAAGACACAAGATATACATGTGTATTCCAGAATGAACTTAAATCCAAAAATAAATACCTCCATACTCATCAAATATATCCTCCTCGGCAACTATTTGTTGGTTGGGGTCATCTGGCCTAAACCCTCCACGAGGAGGACTAATTCCTGGTTTTTGCTTGAGTTCCCATTTCAGAGGCTGAAAAGGACGCAAAATAGGAGAAGAATTAGGTATAAGTTCCATAACAGGGCACTATTTATAGTACATGGCATTATTTTTTAGTAAGTGCGCCTCAAACAGAGTAAACTGTAAAGAAGAAGGGTATTCAAATCCTAGACCATAAATCTCATAAAAAGGAAATACCACATTCTGCAAGTCCATAAATCTCTTCTTCTTTCTTTTTTTTTTCTTTATCACTTCACACCAACACAGGTGACAATTCAATACCTAAGAGGTCGGTTAACTTTCTTTTTTTTTTCTTTTCTTTTTCTTATCACTTAACATGCTTGGGATACAAGATCCATCTTCCTTAATGTTTTGTAATGCTCTAGATATATATGCCTGACAATGCTTTACAATAAAGGATACCATAAGATACAATCTTTCCATGCATTCAATCTTAACTGTGAAATAAAATTGAAAATCAAAATACATCAATAGTACTTTTGAATCTGCAACTCTAATAGTAACAACCAATAACCATTACAGTGGTAGGGAAGATCACTTTGTGGACAATGTACAGAGATTTAATACTAGTTGAACACCGAAAAGTTTCTTCTATTCTAGATTCTAAGACTGAATTATTGAGTTCACATACAAAAGGCAGATCAAGACGAATATAATGTTCAAATCAAGAAAACAATCTAGAGGAAAAACCCTACCCAACGAATAATCAGGTCAATAAGACAATCCCCAATTCAAGCTACAAACCTACAATTCAAGCATCATCACCCATCAATTTAAACAATCTTTCTTCTACTGATACAAAACCCATCAAGAACTACACCACATCATCCTAAAAGTCTAAAACCCATTAGTCGAAACATGATAGAAATAACAATTACTTCAAGAAATCCACACAAAATTGAACAACTTTTACTGCGCATCTAAACCAAAACCACGAAACCCACAAAGAATAACAAACCAAAAAAGAGAAACAAGCACTTGGGTGAGATCAAAATCGATGAATACCTCTATGTTGTGGAGGAATAAGAACGAGATATTCTTTTGGGTTTTGCCTTTAAGTGTTAGAAGAGAAGAGAGAGAGAGTAAGAGGTGCAGAGAAAACCCAGAAAAGAGTCGAAGACTCTTTAGTTTTATCGTTTTTTTTTTAATAAAAAATTATATTGACCAATATATAAGATGCTGACGCGTGGCAAAAATTGTGTGTCTCGGGCTTAAACGGGCTTTCGGTGCAGGTTGCGAGCCCGAACCGAACTGAAAGTCAACGGGCCGATCTATAGCCCGAACCAAACTCCTCCCAATTTGGACCGGCCCGATAGGGACCGATCAGGCTTTTTGTTTTGTTTTTCTGGGCTTTTAGGCCTGAACGCCCAGCCTTAGCAGTTGCAGTTACATAGTAGCAACATCAACTGCTACTACAGTGACAATGACTGTAATAAAACCCAATTGCTCCTCGGCCTCCTTGTTATGAGCACAAAGTGTTACGTTTATAATGTGTTTCCTACACTATTTAGCTATGATATTCTCATAATAACGCTACTTCTAATATATTTTGTGATATTAGAGGTATAAAGAGCTTAATTGAGAAAAAAGACTAAATCGCAGAAATAAGAGATCATACAGAAAAAAGCAAAGAATCCCTTCTTACCGTGCAAGAAAGGAGATATATATCACGTCAATCCCTTAAGGATCTTGACGTCAAAAAGGAGAAATTGAAGGAAGAAATTCATCATGAGTTGTCATCTAAGATTTGAGGAATTAAATAGGGGAGTATATTGTTTAATCTTATATCCTATTTATTTAATTTTTGTTGGTTTGATGACTTAATAAAATATAATCTCCCTTGCAAATAGGATTCCAAGTAAAAAAAGGAAGGAGAAGTAAATTTGAATTCCAAGTCCAAAAAAGAAAGAGAAAAGTCAAACTTGTTCACCTAGTCCCACATCATTTTAGAAGGAGAAGTAAATTTGGATTCAAAATCTATAAAGGAAGAAGAAAAGTCAAACATGGGCACCTAGTCCCACATCATTTTGGAAGAGAAGTTTCACCAAGATATTCACTATATAAAGACAGTCATATGTACTTCTCAAATCATCATTCATTCATACAGAAACTTAGAGAAATATTCTAGCATAGTCTAGCAGTCTTCCTTCTTCGCTGATTTGAGAAGTACAAATCAAACATACAAGGACATAAAAATAGAAAGGGGGGGGGGGGGGAGAGAGAATGAAAACCATACCACTGATTTGCCGAATCGTGGCCGGAATCTCGAGGTATGACCAGAAAACAGCCGAGGCTTCATGACGTCGATCCCCTCCAAAGATGGTTGTATGTAGGATTTGAAGGTTGGGGTAGATAGAAGAGAAGGAGATGAGTGTTTTGGTGGTGGTCAGGTAGCGAGCGGTGGTCGGACAACGTCGCTCCATTGTGGGTCACCAGAGATGAAGAGAGAGAGGAGAGAAAGACTGGTCTGGGATCAGGTCAACGCCCGAGTTTGGGTTTTGACAGAGTCAACCCATCTCTCTTATTTTTATACTCGAATCAATGGCTGAGATTAAAACCCTAATTGATCTGACGGTCCAGATTAAATAAGCTATTTTTTAATTTTAGAAAATTAGATACAAGGAAAGACTTAGATAGTAGCAATAGCAGCTGCAGTTTCATAGTAGCAACATCAACTGCTACTACAGTGACAGTGACAGTAATAAAGTAAAAAAAATTATCTGCTTAGAGCATTTGCACCGTTAGAGTAATTTAATGGGTAATTACTGGGATCCATCCACTTTCTACAAAAGATGGAATACACCGCTTGAGTTTCGCTCGGGCAATTATTGGGACCGGCCTCACTCAAATTGCTAAGGCAATTGGATTGTCAATTTTTGGTAACTAATTTGTTCGAATAATTCAATGGGTCCCACTGAAATAACCGTTGTCTATCAAATGTCAGACTCTATTTCAACTGTAAAAACTATAACGGCTTTTTGACTATAACCATTAGATTTTAATCATGTGACTATAATTAAATAACAACGATAGTCTTATTTTTTTTCCCTGTTTTCACTTAAAAATTTATTTATAAATAAAGAAAAAATAGAAAACTACTCCTCTAAATACTCATCCTCTTTTTATAATTTCTCACACCAAAACTTTCAAAGGTTACCTCCTCATCTTCTTCCTTCATCAAAGTTTAACATTTTCAATTAATGAATTATTCAAATATAAAATGTGAATAGTACATTAGTAGGCAAATTGCCTTCAACTGGTGCATAGACAAGGGATAAGCAATTGCCAATTTCAGATTAATAGTGAATTAGTAGAGGCAATTCAATTGGCAAATCAGCAATTGTCTTTGCCTAACGGGTACAAATACTCTTATAGGTTGTTGACTTGTTTTGATAGGTTTATAAAAGTTTCGTATTCATTGGATCTTTGACAGAGAAAGTTTAAAATATAATGATGAGTATCTTCTTCTTCCCAAGTTGAAATATGAACCTATCTAAACGATTCAACAACCTAAACTTATCCCACACGTAATTTGCATGGGTTGAATCAAAACTGACAAATGATAGAATTTGACATGCAACATCATCAGGAAGATTGGTAAACCTATATATCAGTCTCTCTCAAGAATCTTGAGAACTTGCAAAGAGTTCTATTATACTTTTTCTTTTGTAATACACCTTATAGTACACCTATAAGGAAACAATGATCAAGAAAATAAAACAAATTTACTACAATATATGACAACTTTTTGATGAAATCAACCTTAAACTAGAAATTATAATATTCGAATCTATAAAGAACCATGTCAATGGTACTAAACTAGAATTAGTCTTAGATTTTGTTTTATATAACTTTTCTTCATCCCTAGTTGGAAAGTATAGTTCGTTTTAATTTATTGATCTCTTGGGATTATCCATACTGAAATTAAGAACAAATTAATGACGTACTACGTATACAGTAAGCTCTGATATTTATAAATCTATATTATAAAGGTGAGTATTGAAATGCACTACTAGAAATCCACGTTCTGCACAACCTTTGGTTGTAACCGGCCAAACATACATATATGCAACAAGCTGTAATCAAGTTACAGAATTTCAGCATATAAATTATTGGTAATGCTCTTAACAATACATAACAGTGATATATCATTCGATCTTAATTATTAAAATCATGAAGATGAGGGATCGTTCGAGTTGGTAGGTGCAAGTTGTGAATGAATATTTAGGCAAGGTGTTGAATTTGATCTACGTTGATGGCTCCATCTACCTCTTTTTGTCTTGCGACCTACAAGTCATTATATTATAACAGTTAGCTTAAATTAGTAAGACTCAAATCTCTTCATATTTCAACAAAATAAGGAGCGACTTTTTGCTCATCAGCTTTTCTTATTGAAGTCATAAATAATCAAATAAATTAAGAATGGACGAGAAGAATTTTATAGGAATAAAAGAAGTTTGAATTCAACAAAAAAATGAGGCACACTGATCAGATAGTCATACCCCAACTAGCTACAAGAGCTATACCCTATACCATATATCACTTTCTACCATAAAACTCACCAAATCAAAATGTCAGAGTAAAACCAAATTAAATTTCCACAAATAAACATGAATCAAGGCATTAAGCTAAAGTTCTTTCTCCAAAAAAAGAAAAAAAAAGGGCATTAAGCGAAAGTAGCTACCACACCGATAGAAATGTACGAGGGAAATAACAAATTGAGTACCTTTCTTACTCCAACCCGAAGGAGCTGGTATGTTGAAGGACAAAACCTCCATTCTTGCACCCTTGTTCTCCAGTGTGCTTGCTATGTTATTTTCACCTACGAAATTCAAACAAAACTTAGAAGGGAAAATCCCTTAAACTCAAGGAGATAAAAGGCTTACAGAGATGGGTGTTACATACTTTCACAAATGCCGTTTTGTGGTGAAATTAAAGTCTCAACATAAGACACATAAAGAGGACAAGGCACCTCGCAAGTCCAAATCACATTTCTATATCTCTCTCTCTCCGGATCATACAATCCCAAGTCTTTTCTACAATTCAGAAGAACTTCCCCATTATCCAAAATGCATATAGGTGCCAAGTAAAAACTGAAACCTTGAGGTAAATCCTCGGGGTAAATGTATATGACTTCGGTCCAAGACTCTTCTACTCCATATTCCTTCATCATCCATATACTAAACTCGTGAGATACAAGTAAAGAATTTCCCGACATCACGATTGAACTGGATATCGGGCAGTTAGAATGACGGCAGGGAAGTAGAGCCATCACCTGAAACCTCTCGTCCGCGAGACCAATAGTCACTATTCCCATAGTACCTTCCTCATACTCTGACCCCCTTAATTTGGCAACCCAATGTAGGGTTTCGTTTAATAAGAAACCCGGCGTCTGTGAACGCGTGTTGTAATATCTCAGCCTAATATGATTGAACTCCAGATTGGTCCTCCATGACCCGGTTTTGAGTGTAAACACCTGAAGGGTGGTATCATAATCAAATACTCTAGTAACTCGTATTACCTTGTAGTCTTCTATGGTGGAATCATAACCGAATCCAGCAAGAGCTACATACCTATCACCCTCGAGATGAGTACTACCACCTTCAGGTTGCGGTAGCTGCTTGAATTCTCTAGTCAAAGGGTTCCATATTATGATGTTACCGTTTTCAAATCCTGCACACACCAAGCCATTGCAAGAGCCATAGATCATAAAGCAACCGGGATCGGAGAACGTTACCGGATAATCAAGCTCTGTGATTGCAATGCCACCATCATCTTGCTTAGATATTACATCAGCTTGGGAAAACCACCTGGTTCCTACAAGGAGGTTGAAGTGGTTGGTGTTGACTCTGCGAAGGTGGTTCCGGACAAAAGAGGGGTCGGAGATCAAAGCACGCCATGACTTGCAAACGCAGCGAAAACGTAGTAGGGATTTGGCCGGTAGCTTTAAGAGTATCTCAACAATGATATCATCATCGAAGTCGGGACCGACGGTGTTGGTTCCAGGTCTGGGAATTGAAGTTGACATTCTCATGTGGAAGGATGAACAGCGGGGCAAGAATGTAAGGTGCGGGGAAGTGTTGACGAGGAAGGGAAGATGGGGGTGGTGACTATAATGAAAATGGAGAGGGCATCTCTGTGTGTATGGATATTCCAGCAACTCAGCAAGTGCAGGGTTTTTAAATCAGTAGAAACGAGGATTCCTTTGTAAGCTAATGGATTTGTAAATTATCAATTAAAAATAGGAGTCACGCATGCTTCATTTACAAAAATAAATACCTTTCATATATCAAGAGAGAATGACAATTTTATCTCATGCCAGTGATGCCACCTAAATTGATATGAAGAGAGAGAGAGAGAGTGGGGGCAACCTTGAGTTTTAAGCTGAGAAAACTTGCACTCTCATCGGGAAGTCAATGGTTTGAGGAGGAAGGAACGTGCTCGCGTTGACAATATGAAAATGGAATTATTATTTTTATTTGGAAAATGAAAAATTGTTTGAGGGAAATCTTATTTTGGGGGCAATCACTCTATGGCTATACTCTATTACATGAAAAATTACTCTATTACAAGTTCGTTGAAGTTGGTGTTGACTTTGCGGAAGTGATCTTGGACAAAAAAGAGGTCGAAGATCAAAGCACGCCGTGACTTGGGCTAGAAGAGTAGAAGAGAGCCCAATCAGTCCATGCAATTTAGAAAAGAGCAATCTAGCGGGAGAAATGTATATGACTTCAGTCCAAGACTCTTCTACCCCATATTCCTTCATCATCCATATACTCTTCTAAACTCATTATATACCGTACAAACAAAGAGTTCCCAACCATCATGATTGAAGTTGATGTAGTGTGCATGGGAGACGGGGATAACGCGGTACATAAGTTTATACTTTATAAGAACCAAAAGGGGATATATGTATGTATTTTTTTTCCGATGAGAATGTGTATGTACTTACAGGAGAAGAAGAAGTTGTGACTTTTATATTTAGATAATATGTCTATTCTATAGAATAGAATAAACTGAGAATAAGGACTCACATTTTGAGTATAATTATGAAGTAGAGATTTGGTCACATCATTACAATTTTGTGACTTCATTACGTTTTATGATCAAAGTTACTGCCCACAAACTCAAAATCATCAATTTAGAGACATAGTTAGATCATGAAATATATGATAATATAAGTCAATACCATTTGCTATGTCACAACCCTTTGTGGGTTCTATCTACCTTTTGCTATGTCACAACCCTTTGTGGGTTCTATCTTCATTACGTTTCATCTCTCATCGCTCAAACCTGTACGTTTTAGTAACCCATTATTTTAAGAAAAACAAATGTGTCTATGATTTCACCATTTGTGGCCAATTATTTACCTATTCATCTCTCATCTACAAGAATGGTGCGATATTTGTACCAATTATACATAACACTATGGTCTGATGAAGATCAGAAAATTACATAGTGACCAATTATTTGCCGCTTCATCTCTCTCATCCACAAGTTTTTTATATTATTGATCTAGAGAAAGAATTACATAATAGCAATATCAACTACAGTTACATAGTGGCAATAGCAAATGTTAATGCAGTGACAATAATTAAGTAAAAAGAAAAAATGAGTACGCAAATTCAATTGGATCAGATTCTTAGAGGGAAAGAAAGGGGTATTAATTTTTCACTCTTCAGTTTTAGCTTGCATGAAAATAGAAACTTGAGAAATCTCACAGTTTTATTTTACACGTTAGCTAAATTACATAGTACTTATTATTTATATATATTCAGAGATTTGATTGTCTATTTGTAGAGATTTGATTCTCTTTCAGGTTTTGATAGTACACGAAAAACTCATATTTCTATTTCATTAAATGACTAATTTTTAGGCTAAAACAGCTCATTTTATCTTTTTCTCATTGTGACAATAGAACTTATATATATGATCAGCTTATATAATATAATATTAAACCACTCATGTGTTTTATTAGAATATGTAAACAAATCTGTTCTAACACATGACTCATACTTACAACATAACCGAGATCTAACAATCCATAATATTAAACCACCCATGTATTTTTGTGGAATATGTAAGTCTTGTCCTAACACATGACTCCAACTATTTGCTTCATTAATTTTGCAAAACATGAGAACTTTTCTGTTAAGTTTCATCCACTATCTCAATAAACCGTATTCTTTTTAACGTTTATGGAGGACATGAGGAGTTGAACATCTTGGTAGATTATTTAAAGAACCAGTTCACATCATATAAGACCTTTGCTAAAATAGGAAAATAGTATCCCTCATATGCACGATTTAGAATAGATACATCCTGATTCCTGAAAATTTAATTTGGTGAACACCATCAAACTCGCTATGTGAAGATGGCACTCAAATTGGGTTGGCTATTGATCACAAGAATCATATGTAAATACATTATTTTTCTGTTTCATTTGCCATTTTTCACAGCCTGTGATCATGTGGTTCAAGTACATCTCTCCAGCTTGTTCCTACACTCAAACTTCATTTCCCAATGTTAGAGCTCATCTTCATTTTTATTTGTTCATCATCAAATTCTCAAGTCAAGGAGAAGGCTAAATCTCTTTGAACTTTAGATCAACAGAACAAGAATGCAAGCTAGAATACAAAGTATAAGCAAACAGACAATTGATTACCAACCTCACAACATTAATGATTGATCAAAGGAACTAGTAACTTCGTGCTTATACTACCACAAACGTCTTGCATCTCCAGGATAATGTGGACCAAGAACTAAATATGCCCCCTCAGTACGTAGAATCTGAGCCGTGAACTGATCATACATGTTACAAGATCCAGTTCACAAGCAATGCATCTTTCATGTCTCATTCATACATGAAGAGTCACCAGTCTGTATCCGAACCACCGTGCTTTATTCCCTTTCAGTGATTGAATTCTCTGATGATCACAAAACCTGGACTAGAAATACAACCTGCATATCATTCAGTACTGCTACCTTTTCCACTTTTGAGCTCTTTGATCGCTATACTCAGCAAGTCAGCAGTAAGCAATTCCCAGTCCCGGCAGGTTTCCTCCTTCAGCCATGTTAGAAGGAAAAGCAGTAGTAAACGAGACTGATATGCTTGAAACAATGCAGCAAGAAGCACTCCAACTAGCTGCCAAGGCTCTTGACCTCTTTGATGTCACTGAACCTACTGAAATAGCTCAATTCATAAAGAAGGTTAATTAGCTCGTCTTCTTCCTCATTGAATCCTCTAATATTAGACCTCAGGGTGTATTTGAGTTTGATGCTTTTGTTTTTGGATGCAGGATTTCGATGAATCATATGGAGCAGGGTGGCAATGCATAGTGGGAACAGATTTTGGTTCGTTTGTGACACACAGCCAGGGGTGTTTTATCTATTTCTGCATAGGTAGCCTTGCATTCTTGCTCTTCAGGGGTGCGGCTAATCTAGCCACTTCGGCAGAGCTAAATAGTATTCCGACATTGGAGGCTGTAAATGCATAAGCTTGATTTGATTCATAATTGCCTTGCTTTGCTGTTCAATGGGATTTTTCATGTTGATAAATAAATAAATGAATGTTGAAGAACATATTCCAAGTTATGTCATTTTTTCATAACAATTCTTTTCAACATCCATTTTATTGAGCTCAAGAAAAAAAAAGCCTTTTTACTGAACATGTTACAAGCAGTTGTGTTATATTGATGAATAGTCATGAGGGACAGAACCAGCATAATAGGTTTCTCTCTTGCAGTAGACTTTTTTTTTTTTTGGACGAGCGCACAAAGCCATTAGATTTAGTAGACTTGGAAACCATGAAACCTAATGCTGCAAGCTGCAAGGTAAATATATAATGTCTAACTTTGTCGAGACACTTTCTTATTATGATTCTATAACACAATTTATTTATTTTATTGATAAGTTTATAATTAGTTTTTTTCAAGTGAATGTTCTCAAAATTTGATCCAAGCTATCTTAAAAAATGTGTGTTATAGTCCCACAATTTGAGTGAAAATCACGGATTCAGACAAATTTAAAGTGAAATATTACAAGCGTTAGGCTCTCACAACACAATAAATCTCATCACCAAAGCCTATTAAATGATATAACCTAACTCTTTCTAACATCAACAACAAAAACAAAGCCCATAAGGCCCATAATGGCGAGAAAACAATCAAAATGATAACGTCATAAAAACTGACACAAGATAGACAACTTTAAGATATCAAATTATTGTACCGAATTTGAATCATAAATGTAACATATGATGTCATCACGCTCAAAATGATTGTGTTCAAATGACATCTAACACGTTAGATTTAATCGCGTTTGTGACTCATGGTCGATAAGAATCTTAACCATTTACTTTCGTCTAGGTTGGAGCTAACTTGCCAAACCTTTTTACAACAAATAATATAACAATGACACTTAATCGCGTCGTGTCATGTAGTGTTTGGCCATGCTTGCACAAAGATACTGAGTAGCACAGTCAATGTCAGGCTGTATCACTGATAACGTCTGATCGGAAGTTTGGCAACGTGTTTATAGTTCAAAGAAGAGCAATCATAAATACAGAAAACAGGCAGAAACGTATAATAGGGCTCGCAAAAGTCGGACAACTTTTTGGGAAAGAAATTCATATTTGCTGACAGGAAGAGAAAACCGATGAAACCCAATTGTCAATGCTTAGGGTCTATACAAACATTCCATAACTGACTTAAGCGACAGAATTATTTTGGTGTAACATTATCAAAAGAAGATAATCGTTCCAATAAATCAAATGAATCAAAGTACTTCCTATAGAAACAACATCAACAGAAACTTGGCGTCTCCGATAGGACTATAAAGAACGAGTGTGAATAAATTACATCCAGCAAAATTGGGGACCTTGTAATCCCTACGGAATGTTGTTTTATCAAAAGCAGCAGATGTCAGACTACTTGATTCCTCATTCTACAGAAACTTGTTTATTGCCAAAACTGTGGTAAATGTGTGAACCGTATAGTCAATATGATGTCTTCCCTCTCAAATCTGACTGGAATCCCTCCCGAAAATGAAACGCCTTGCCCAGTCTGAAATGACCATTCCCCTGTTGCGCCAGCTTACTTGTTTGCTGAAAGGTAAAGAGGAACCAAACAGAAACATCAAGATCATGGACATTCCAACCATGCCCCAAAGAGATCAAACAGATTAATATATACCTTGCATAAACAGAATACCAAAGCCACTGGGAGCTGTAGCCAATCGACACACCATCACCAGGAAGAACAGGGAGTTGAGCAGCTGTTTGCTCACCTCCCAGAGGAGCAAATTGTCCAAGATGCTTATACCTTTCAAGAATAATCAAAGACATATTAGCACATTATATCTAGCCTGCACGACTTATAATTATTGAAAACAAAACTATCAAGCACAAAATTCTAACCCTGAATGAAGTGTGACTCAAGTATCAAAGATCCAAGAGTCTTGATACAAAAATGAGAAGCACACTGAACCTACTTCTGTTTCAGACTCTCATCTAATTCCAAACAATGATTGAAGAAAGAGAGAGACACATGCACAGCAGAAACACAGACTGATTTGTACCTGAAGGGACGGAACCGATGGCGACCTTCTCCTCGAAACCTGAGAGGACCCTCTGGATATTTCTCACACTTTTCCATTCGGTTGAAACAACTGGCAAGATAGGCACCTTCTTGAGCTGCAACCTGATATTTCATTTAACAAGCAAATAAGATATACAGACCTCAGCATGCCTTCAACAGCTAGTAACCACATGGTCATGAATATGTCAATACCTGGGCTGTAGCTGGAAGCATTTTCATCTCGGAATCCACTTTAGATAGAGCTGTTTTGAAATCTTCAATGTTCAGCTCCACCGTGTCGGTTGCACTAGCACCCTTTGTTTCCTTCAAAAGATCAACAATATTGCGCATGTTCTTGTTCTTCAAATAAAGATCCACTTGAGGATATCTTTCACAAATGTCATTGATGACTTCTTTCCATTCCTGAACTGTAAGTGTTCCTGATTTGTCCTTGTCTGCCTTACTGAATATGGCAGAGATATCTTCCTATAAAGCCAATAGGTATAAGAAACAAGAGCAGAAATTAGTGATAAGTTGAATCAAAGACCATTACAACTAAATTGATAACGGGTAGACTTGATGAGTTGATGGTTATAAGAAAACACGGTTACATAACAGGTTTGTAAAGTTTGGTTACCATAATTCAACATCAAGACAACTGTCTCTGCATTGATTCTGGTTGTGGCTATCCTCGGTATAAAAGTGCTGATATATTGTTTCCAGAAATGTTGGTATAAAAGTTTAGATTGAAAAGTAACAAGATGAGTTACCTGGACTTTTCGCTGATTGATTGTGGCACAATCACCAAGTGCATAGATTTTGTCACATCCCTCCACTCGTAACCATTCATCAGTTGCCAGCACACGTCTATTAGCCTGTTCAAGGTTCTTGATTAGTCATTACTATGTAGAATGGATAGACACAATGCAACAATGAGATGTCAGAGGTTACCACACCTGACCAATTTGATTCATGAAATCCCTTATGAAAGGGCGCGATCCAATACCGGTTGACCATAGAGCCATTCCATAGGGCATGGTTTCAATTTTCCCAGTTTTCATTTCTTTGGTAGTGATTTGTTTATCGTCTACTTTGGTAACCATTGATCCAGTTTTTACATCAATACCATCTCTGCGAAATTTTTCTTCAGCAAACTCTGTAATTCTTTTATCAAACCTGGAAAATACATGGGAGAACTTCAATGAGTAAGCTTCTGCAGTCAGGAATATAAACATAGAAGAAACAACAGTCTGCATAGCAGTATCTAAGCCAGATTCTATACTTACATACTCAAAATATGATTTCCGGCCTCAAGAAGTGTAATTTTAACTTTATCTTTGACCTCAGGATATAATTCGCCTAAATCCTCATTCACATAGTCATGAAGTTCTGCAGCAAACTCCACACCAGTTGGGCCACCTCCAACAACGGCAAAATGAAGAATTCTCTCCTTCTCCTCATCAGTGACAGTCGGCAGGCTTGCCTTTTCAAAGCATTCAACAACAGTTTTTCGTATCTTCTGAGCATCTTCTACTTCCTGCAAATAGTAAGTATCCCAAGAAGAGTCAGTAACAAAGATGCATACATTAATTCCCATCAGCTGAGAAACTTCATTTTAGAAGAGATAAAATTACAGTATTGCAATAAATGAATATACAAGGTTGCTGAGGATGTCACCTTCAAGAAATGGCAGTGCTCCATCACGCCAGGAGTATTAAAGGTATTAACACTGGCTCCCACAGATATTACAAGGTAGTCATAGTCCACAACAAATTCTTTTTCCTCATCCTCTAGTTTAGATCGGCAGTAGATTTTCTTCTCTTTTGGATCAATCTTGAGACACTCAGCTTCAGTGAATTGAAACCCAATCTTTTTCTGCACAAAAAGAAAGAAACAAAGTTAAGTGACAAATGAATGAATTCTGAAACCAAATGGCATTGCAACGGGATTCTATCCACAGGATATGAACCTAACTTCCAGGTTATCATAACTTCAAAGTTTCACTGTCTAATCAAATTAAATTATTAAATATTGCTGGCATGTAGTCAACTAGAGACTCCGACAGATTAAGGAGTCAGCAAAAACAAGCGAACAGCAAAAGTATTACCTTTCTAACAATGTTACGAATTGGCTCAATAATGCTCCGAGGCTCCACGGTACCACAGGTAACACTTGGTAGTAAAGGAGTGAACGTAAAGTAATTCCGAGGAGATACAACTTGAACATCATATGAGGAATTTGTCAGACTCCTTAAGAAAGATGTACCAGCCCACCCAGTTCCAAGTACAACCACCTTCTTTCTTTCGGCACCTGGTGAACTACTGATCAGGTCAGAGTCTGAGTTTGCCTGAGCATAAGCCACATAGCCACCACCACTGCAACTCAAAGCAATTAACATAAGCCAATAGGTAGTCACAACATGTATCACGCATATGTTATGTAATACAATGCACAGAATCTGAGGATGGTGACATGATCGCCATAAAACAGCAGAGCAATCATCGATGCAATGCTATATCTCACATAATTTTTAGTCTACGAATTCCATTTCCATACATTTAGAAGAACATACATTAATGTTTTAGTAACAACTGAGCATGAAATAATTCCGATAGATCTGATCAATTTCCATAAGCTTCCAACAAAATTGGAACAAAAAAAACAGCACATCTATACAGCAATGAACCTTCTTTGCCAGCACAGAATGATTTAACATCTTTCCAATTACGTCTTATGCTCACAAAAATTAAAACGTATACCAAAATTGGATCTAACTGATGCGAAAAACTTCCCACAAAATTGGAGCAAAGCAGAGAACACAATTTCCAGCAAGAAAACGCAATCAAAACAGAGCCACACTACATCAACAGAATCTCACACAGTATATTCCACGCTAGACTCGTAAAATTGCAATGTTAAGACCGTAGTAAGCAAAATGTAATCAAAATTTCAAATTCGAGCTGCAACTTTCTACAGAGATCTAACCGATTCCAGAAACTTCCAACAAAATCGGAAGAAAAAAACAGAGCACATAGTGTTCCGCATGAAAAATAGCAATATATTACAAAACGAATAGTCAAAAATAAAAAAAACTAAACAAACTCCTTCATATTTTATTGCAATTAACAATGCTACATGAACTAAAAGAAATCAATAACGACGAAGATGAAAGAGAGAGAGAGAGAGAGAGAGAGAGAGCAGTACCTGACGGCGACGACGAGTAGAATCTTCGAGAGCCTAGGATAGGCACGGAAAGGTTTAGAGATCTTCTGGAGGATTCCGAGGTCTTTCATCTCCGGCGGCGTCAGATCTGCACCGTCAAAAATCACCGAGAGCAAAAACGCAGCGGCGGCGAGAGAGAGAGAGAGAGAAAAAGGAGAGCGGCGGTTATGTAAGAACGTAGTGATGTTTATATGAGAGAAAGAAAGGAAAGAAAAGGAAAGTTGTATATATGGGGATCCGAAGAGGTTGGAGGTTAGGCGGAGAGGCGTGGTATGTGTGTTGTGTGAAGGTTCCAGCTTTTCTCTCGCGACTTGGCGCGCAAGAAAAAACTCGGCACGTGCGAGAGAGAATATTCGGAGCGGTTTCGGACCGTGGGAGTCGACACGTAAGCGGGAGGGTGGGGCGCGAGGGTTGCGTGAGCAGTGAAAGCTTGTGATTTTTTGTTGGGGGAATATTTTATTGGGTGTGGTGGCGATTTGGTCAAGGAGAAAAAGCGAAGCCACCTTGATCACATGCCACATGGTCTGGCACGAAGCCTAGCTGTCGCTATTGTACGCCGTCCGTTTTGTGAGCGGATGCCCTAAATTGTGGGGGAGTCTTGCCGTCTTGGTCAGTTCTTTTGTACTTCGGGTTTGACATTTTGCCCTTTTGACAAGTTTTTTAACCTACGTTTTACCTTTACGAGAGTAATAAAATCAGGAAAATAACTTGGTAAATGAACAAAGACCTGTATTATTTGGCTAAATACATAGAATGTGTTGGAATTGTGTGGCTCAATATGCAAAGAAAACTATTACTATATAGTATAGGTGGGTGAAAGTGTGGAACACTAATGTTAACGGTGTCCGAATATTCGGAAATGAAGGAAATGAAATTTCGTAGAAAATACATCACCAAGATTGGAAATATTAAACTTGACGATTCACTTATAATTTTTCATTTCCATTCTTGTATAAATACTGATTATGAAAATTTGAATCTAAACACCCATTAATAAATTGTGAAAACGTTTTACTTACTTGTAATGTAATAGAATGATTATAATGTATTCAAAATCATGCTTTCAATAGATCATAATGAATGAATCGGAATTCATTCTAAAAATATATATATATAATGAATCGGAATTGGTATATGTCCCATTTTATAATATGACTTTGATTCTAAAATACTTATTTTGATTACGAATGAGTTTATGGATCAATCCTCTAGAATCAATACTGATAATTAATTTCTTCTCATATTTAACTTTTCTCCGACTCATGATTATTTCTCCGACTCTGATAATCAAACATGTCATCATGTTCTCATGTAATTGAATTGGTTGTAAAGTTATGTGGAATGATGAAACGAACGAACCAAAAGTGGTATATGATGACTAATTACCAAAAATGCTGTGATCATGTTATGGTTAACGTTGGGGAGAATTGGTCAAGGAAAGCAAGAGCCACCTGCATAACAAATAATATATATAGAACATTCCACATGATTTTGGCAAGAAGAAAAGCATTGATCAGCTGTAGATTGACGATGAAGTCATGAAACAAAAGATGACCTAACTACTACCCAAAATAATGGGAAGCTAGCATTTCCTAATTTTCTATACAAAGACTAGCTAGGATCTTCTTCAGGGTTAACACAAACACACTTGATTTGACAAACATTGCTTTTCAGCTTTCGAGACGTCTAACATTGACCTACGATTAGTCTATTACCTAACTATTAAGTATTACCAAGTTTCTTACAAAACAATTATGAGAAAGTTCGTAACCGATACTCGTAGAACTTATGTTGCTCAAACCTTTACATTTGACACACATAGACGTACTCGATGAATCCAAACGCTGATAATTAAGAATATTGTTTAACGAGCTAAAATAATTTTTGACACACACAGACATACTAGACAAAACAGGCCTCGTAGATTTCAGAGAATTCATGTACTCGTTGTTCAAATTCCAGAAAGTATAGACTTAACCATACATCGGTCATTACAGTCGATTCAAATCGGTACAGCTTCAAAGTTTGTTGCTAGTTGGTACGTCGTACTGGTTATTCAACCCAAGCAGGTTGAAAAGAAGCTTCACAGCAAGATGTTTGGGACATTTTTCCTACCATAACTAGGCCTGAATTCAAGTAAACTACAACATGGCCCTCGGTCCGTTATATGTCAGCCCATCCTAAAGCCCACATTGTAAATGGAAAGGAAAGGTTTTTCATATTTTAAGGGAAAGAGGGAAAAAGAAAGATTGGACTATCTAAGGTTTGACATACAGATATAAGAATAGAGGAGGGAGGTGAAAGATTCTACAGAATTTAGGAACCAGATTACCAGAATCATGCAAGGTAGAAACATCAGCATCAGAGAGTCCTATAAACAATGAGGGCAGAGCTACGGCGGCTATGTATTTCTATGGCAAACTAATTAAACTAGTTAATTAGCTTTGTGGATCTAACTCTAGCTCTACATTATTGATTATTGCCTTGGCATGTTGTTTAGTCTCTAAGATTCTAAAAGCCAACCATACTCGACAGCACGTCTGTAAGACAGCTGATCGAGCTCGAGCCCTCCAAATTAGTGCTACGTACTGATGATTGATCGAGAAGTTCTCCTGCCACAACAGATATGTTTATCTATTTTGAGCTAAGCAAGTATAATGTGAGTGATAATTATAGAGCACATTACGCGTACGTACGTCGTTGTTGGTGTTCATACAGTGCTGCTGCACATGGATGGGGTCATATTTTTCAATACGTTCGATCGAGCTGGAGCTAATAATGCTCACAGCTCGATCGAGCTAGCTACATATAAGCTCATTTGCTACCATTAGTATGTTGATGAGAAGATATCGACCTCAACCAGTTGGTACGCGGTCGATGTTTGTACGGTTGCACATATGTATACGTTTGATGGCTATATTTTCAATTTTCAAACCTGGCAGGCCAATTTCGACGTGTTTATAGTATGTATTCAACAGTCAAAGGAAGAAAAAGAACCATTGTAGTTGATGATCGATAACCTTGCAATATAGATCGACAAATAGAGCTAACAAATGTCAGCATCTAACACTATTGTTTCAATTGCGATATTAAACTTGGGATCAGACGTGTTGTGGGGTTATATTGAATCTGATTTCAAGTGAATGAAACTTGCATGTCAAGAAATATCAATTCTATCTGTATAAATACATACCGATTGCATATTTGAATCGTATAGTGTGAGTACGTTTCATTCTTGAAGTATACACATTTTGCATACATATGCTCACTTCAATATATTCTTATCATGATGAGAATGAGTGAAATTAGCTAGTTTATCTCCCGTGAGTTCGTTTTTTTAAAGGCATGACAGAAGACAACCAATTTAAATTGTGCATTAAGCTTGAAAATATATTTTAGTTTTTATAAAACCGAATATACCTTTTACAAAAATAATAATAATAATTTAGATTTAATTTTGTAATTTAAAGTAGATGCTGCCTTCTTGCATCTATTCTCCATCTTTTCCAATTTTCCATTTCTTGAGTTTTCTCATCTTTCTTTCTTATCAATTTCTCTTTGAACCAATTGTTACATTTTTCAAACCAGAATAGCTCCACTTGTCTGTGAATATGACTGATGGGGGCATAGTAGACATTGGAACGTACATTCAAACCTTTAAATTAGAGCTTAATATGTACTTGGACATGGGTTTAATACAACAGTAAACCATTACACAAACATTCAAAATCCCAAAACGCTCTATTCTTCCCCATCTCAAAAGACATAATTAACCAAACCATTAATTAATCCCACATTAGCTGAATCTAACCTCGCCGGAAAACATCCACTTGTCGCCGCCAAAGTCATTTCTTCTTGTCGGAGATATATCAATCTCTATCAAATTATCTTCCTCAACTTGGAATTCTAAGCCCGTCCTCTTGTTGCCATCCAAAGCAATCTCAATCAACCCTTCCCTGTCATCCTCTACCCACTTGTAGCACATATTCTCCGGCGAGTCCCACGCTCCAGTCACTGAAAAGTCACCGTCCGATGAAGTATCTGAATCCGACTCCGGGTAATATAAAGATAACGAAGGTTGCCTTCCAAGACCTAAAACTTCCTTTTCATGTTCTTCATGATTGTCCTTCTCATTCGGATCCATCTCATCTTCTTCACCTTCATATCCTTCATAGATGACCTCTAATGGCGCTTTCACATTCCACTCAACAAAGTAGTCATCGAAACAGGGGCACTGATCAAAACCCATCTCGCTTTCGTCTGTTTCGAATCGATACGTGACAAAGCTGTGATCTTCTTCTTGTACAACACTTGCGACTTCAAGACTATCACTTGGTTCAACAGAGTGCTCTGTTTCGAGTTCCAGATCAGAAGGCTTTTCCTTTGAGTGCTCTGTTTCGATTTCCAAATCCGAAGGCTTTTCCTTTTCTTTGAGACCGTCATCTTCTAAACTCTGACGTGCACCGAGTCGAAGAAGAGTGATCAAGATTATTCCGGTTATGATCAGCACCGGCGAGAAAACAATGCTCAAGAAATGGTACGGGAAGTAGAGGAGGATCAGAGCATAGAGAGTAACAATGCTTGAAAACAGAGGACTTGAGGAAATCGAAGCCCAAGAGTGCTTCATTGTTTCAGCGAAAAGCAAAACCAAAACAGAATTCAAATCCCAAATGAGACTCGCGGTTTGTTCCATGAAAAGCTAAATCAAATCCCATCCAAATCCAAGCCAGTGGCACTGAGGAAAGCAAAGCTTGGAATGGATGGGATCAAAGAGAAGGAAAGAGATGTTTGAGTGGGTTAAGATTCAAGAAGGATTGGGTTGTGGGGTTTTGGAGGGCTTTTTATGCCTTTTGGGGTGCCTATGAACAATGGCTTGGAATATTATTGTTAAGAAGAGAAGCGATTGGTGGTGGGTGACATGGTGGTGGACTGGAGGTGGTGGTGGTCTGTGGTGGGCATTTACCAAGGTGACCTTTGCGGCTTTGCCCCATAAAATCTACAGTAATCAACCTTAAAAGATGCATTCATGAACCATGAATTTAATCTCTATCACCGCGTCACATTCACCTCATGAATTTAAGCCCAGGAACAGACCACCAAGACCTAAATGCCTTCAGTCATCGGAACTGTCATCCCTCTAGGTAGTGGCGTAGCTACATGGATATTAGAGGAGTCAATTGACCCTCCTCGTCACAATCACAAAACCAAGTATTTTTTATATTCTTGACTCTCTGTTACTTTTAAATAACAGAGAGTAAGTTCTAGCTAGTTTTTGAGACAAAAACAGAAGTATTGGGGTTTTTTTTTGTATCTATTTTCTCTCATTTTCGCACCTATAGTTGCTTATTACATTTTAATGATAGTGTTTATTTTCTTGATTATTCATTATACGAATATGTTGGAGGGACCAATTCTTTTTCTATATTGGTCATCCAAGTTATAAATTAATAATTATACATGTAAATATGACCATTCTTAACAAAGTTTCTAGCTACGCCGCTGCCTCTAAGTTCAATCAAATTTGTCAAAAGGATGGAAAAGAGTTATGTATGCCTTACAAGACATAAACTTCTTGAAAACTTTAATTATGATAAAAGTTCTTGAGATGTTTTCTTTTTTTCTTCAACTAAAAAAAATGTTGACGAAGTGAGCTATCATTTTGGCCGGGAGCAATTTAGGTATAACCCCTTCTCAAGTGATATTTATCAAATAATTTACCTTCATTTCTGGACCAAATAAAAGGCATCAAAGTCATATGGGTTTGGCCTTCCACTTTGCTTACCATACATGTGCCAATAGTGCTACTGGTAAAGGTAATGGTGTACCCCAGAAAATGGCTTCCCATACTGAAAAGCTTGGAGGAAAAAGTGAGCAACTAAAAAGGGAAAATGCAGATTTTTTTTTTCTTTTTCTATACCTTCCTGGTTTGGTTTGAAATGAAAGGAATAGAAGAACTCTCCCTCTCTTTTTACCTCACCAATCAGTCAATTATCATACTGCTTCTCTGGACTCTGGGTCTACCACCACTACTAAATCGAAGCTTCACTTTCAAGGAAATAATGCAGCTGTGATTGGATGTGAAAGAGCATCAAATATCAATGAAAGAGGACCTTCTGAGCTTTTATGAATGTATGGGTTTCGCATCTCATTATCAGAATTCATTGATCATATATACCAGTTGTTACCAATTAATGCAAGTTCCTGATATCAGTGAGATGTCCAGGGACTGTTAATGCAAGTGTTGACATGAAAGGTGAAAGCCAAACAACTCGAGAATTCAGCGTCGTTAAAGACTCGAGACCGATGCCGGAGTTACCGGTACATTGCCGGAGTTTGACAGCCTTGAGAGTAGTCCTTCGATCATCATTCGCAAGATACTCAGACGAAATTACTTGTGAGATCGATGATCACCTAATATGTCACATTGTTACAGAGATTAGATCAGAGCAATTGTGGAAGACACAAAGTCACAAACTACATGATATAAGCTCATTGCTTGAGATATTAGATAAGCTCATTGCTTGATATTTTTTGCAACGTCACTTTGATATGATTTCAACGATCCAAAAGGGAAAGGATGAAAGGGAAGAAGAAAATGAAACGACATAGGAGCTGCCTCTAGAAAGGAAACCATGCTATGACGGCAAAGTTGATGGGCGTTGTTAACTGTGGCAGACAACGAATCTAACCCAACCAATCCATTGTATAAACTAAAAAGCCCAAATGGCTGATGAAGAAACTTTAGGAAAGGGTATCACATGGTTTTGGGTCCCTTCAATTGGAAAACCAAGCATTCATCACATGATTGTGTAGTTACCGTTAATGATTGAAGAAGAGCCATACATCAGAAATCAGAAAATGAACCAAATGCCATCATATACACACCGCCCCAGTCTGATTTAGGTACAAATGGTTCGCGTCCGTCCTTCCTCTATTTATACTATCCTATGATATTTCCTATTATCCCAGAAGAAAGCAAAGGAGAAAGGATCATACTGTCTCATTTAGGTGATTTAGCATATCATTGACTCATTTACTATACGCAGCGGCAGTTCATGACATCTGGTATTCTTTGACTCTTTCTCCTTTCAAAAGCATGGCTGTCAGTCTACAGAAGTCAGTAGTACCCGGAACCAGGAGGGGCATACCCGTCAGGATAAGGTGTATTCACATGAAAGCTTCCAGATTGAGGTCTAGGAGGCGTTGTTCCATATGGTGAACCTGAATTGGAGCCAAAAGACGAATCAGATGATATAAACCAACACAACACAAGCATATGATAAGAAGTTATAACTATGCTACCTCCATATGCAGGTGGGCAAGGACTAGGATGATATGCAGGTGCTCTTGGAGCATGAGGAGCAGCATGACTGGAGTACCCAGCACCACCGTAACATCCAGGGACATTGCCTGTGAATGAAGCCACTGCACCTCCCACTAGAGAGGGTTGAACTACCGAACTAGGATAGTGATTAGTGGCATTACCATAACCTGCTCCATAACTATTGTAAGGGGATGTACCACTTGCAGGAGTGGCATTATAAGTGCTAGAGTAGCCAGAATAAGCTCCTTGAGGGGTAACTGCCCTAGGTACAGGTGGAGGTTGATGGCCTTGATATGATCCAGCGGTCCCAACTGGCACAACTCCCTGATGGGTCTGATATGAATCCACCTGAGAATTGTAACAACACACCCCTCATTAAACTGATACAGTTTTTGTTACCTTGCTCCAGGGAAAAATTACCATATAAAAGAATCTATGGGCAACCACAACTTACTTGGTTGGACATATGAGAGTGATAATAAGGTGGAGGAACAGATGAGTAAGAGCTATTCCAATTTCCAGTGTTGACTGCATAAACGTAACAACATGAGTACTATATCACACATAAAGATTTTGAATAAAAAGTTCAAGCTCGATATCTTATATCCAGAGAAGGAATTATAGATAGTAACCTGCTGAAACCCCTTGATATTGTGGTGAAGGAGTAGGATATGGCCGCACAGGACTCACCCCATAACTTGGTGAACAAGGATAAGACTGAACTGAGTTTCCGCAGGTATATGGCGAAGAGTTATTCGATTTCAAACTAGATGCACGTGCAAGTTCCTGCTTCATCTCATCCAAATGTCTCTGTGATTCTTCTCTGTTCAGTTCTACGAACATAACCTTATTGAAGAGAAGAAGACAAGACTTAGAAATTGGCAATAAAATCCAAACAGCAATATTATCAAGTAGTTGGTGAGTAATTTACCTCATCAAAAAGCTCATCTGAACGAGGCATATCCCTGCTGACAGGTAAAACATAATTTGCTGCCAGAAATATAGAGCAGGTCTCAATAAAACCACAGATATATAGCTCATAAGAACACAATTGAGAAAGGAACGACCATTACCCAACATTTCATTCACTGCATCAGCAGGTACCTCCTTTCCCATTTCTCTGAATCTCTTCATAGAACGAGCCTTCACCTCTTCAGGGCTTGGAAACACCACAACAGCAATCTGCAAAAAGGAAAACCACGCATATAATAAGTACCGAGACCAAAAGATGAATCCGAGAACAGTTTGACCAAAACACACATATAAATACATACAGTATCATGGATGTGTAGCTACCTTCTTGAACAGTTTGAATGGCAAAAGTTTCCGTTTACGAGCATTCTTGTATACATTCGTCTGATCAAGAATGTAATTGCGCGGAGTGGTGGCTGCTCGGGATAAAAGAGTATTAAAAATCTGCGTTGCTCTACTCATCAAACGTTCAAATCTTTCACCATAATTTTGCTTCCGCAATAGCCCTGGCACCTGCACAACATTTCAATCCATGTCAACCTTTCTGTCAATCTACAATAACAACATAATTAAACCGAACAAAATCACATCAAACAATATCACACACCTTCATTTGGTCTAGAATCATATTAGTCCCAAGCACAACATAACGCTTCTCAGGGTGCTCTTTCACCCATCTCTCTGCCCAAGTAGTTTTCCCCGAGGCAGGCAAACCTACCATCATCATCACTTCACAATCCTCCGGTTCACAAACAGCCGGTCCCATAACCGAATTCCCATCCTCAACAGCACATTCCCAAGCCTTAAACCCCTCTTCGGGTACCAGTCCATCCTCAACACTAAACATCATCTCCACCCCCACATTCTTCAACAAAACATGAGGGAACACCCCACATTCCCAATCCAACCTCTTCCCTTCGCAATCCACCACCCCAATACCCAAACCACCAGCATCAAACCTCGCCGCCGCGCCCAAACTCTTCCCATTCTTAGAAAAACCAATGCTAGCCAACGGCTTCTCCTCAAGATCCACAGCACAAACAATAACATCCCCAAGCCCAAACCTCTCCCCGTAATCCGAAAACCGACTCGCATTTGAGAACTTGCCAGTCCCACCATAACCAAAGCTCAGCTTTGTCTCCCCAAGCCCTCCCACAACATCACCCCCTCTGGAAATCCCAACCCGGCAAAGATTCCGCTGCTCCGCCGCAGTGTCCTCCATCTCAACAGGCTGATACGACACCAATCTGCATCCGAAGCAGTATTTCCCGCCGGAAATTCCCACATTGGCCCTAGCACCAGACCAGCAGTACGCAAATCCTTGCTCGTAGAGCGACGAGCCTTGAAGCCCATTTCCGTCAATATTGAAATCTTTAACGGAAGAAGAAAAATTCAAATCAGAATTAGGGTTAGGGTTTCTTGGAAAGTGAAATTAGAGAGAAATTGAAGATACCTAGGTCGCAATCGACGGAATTGAGAAGCATGCGCGGCTTGGGCTCGGGTCTGGGCTTCTTTGAGGAGTCGGGTTCGTCTTCGGCCGGAGCTTGGCGTTTGGTTGATGCCATTGAAATGATGAAGTGTAACAGAGAAGAAGAAGAAGAAGCGCGAAAGGGAATGCGTGAGATGATCCTATTGGGTTTTGACAAGTGGAGGGATTATATATAGGGGACGCATAGGCGGTGGAAGACCGACTCAAGATTTGCTACTGGGCTTTATGAACTGGATTTTACATTAGATGGGCTTTGTGTTGATTTGTTTTATGCATTATTGTATGGGAGAATATTTTCAGTACACGACGTGTATATTCATATACATACATAAATGATCAGGATTAGATAAAATAATATTAAAACATGGTGGTCAAGCATATGAATTGTTATGAACGGTTAAAATTACGTCGTGTAAATACACGTCGTGTATACAAGAATTTCTATATTGTATGGTGTTATTTACTTTTGAGTCTTGTTTGATTCGAGGAAAATAAACATCGAAAATGAGGCAAAAGAAAATGATCTACTTTTATGAAGTGAAAGAAATAAAGAGAAAATAGTTAATCCCAAACATTATAGGAATAATGCACCTTAAAGAATAATGCAGAAAAGCAAATAATTGAATCGATTTAGCTGCTCCATCCCTACAATCTGATGAACATGCCCAAAGTTCAAGCTACCAACACAAGGAGAGCTTCTTTATTTTTATTTTTGGATCAAATTAGCTTTAAGCCTTTAAGTTTAGGGTTTATGTTGCAGATGTTTTACCTCTATCTACTTCAAGGTCTGAATAGGGGCTGGCTGTTTGATTACAAAATTTAGAAAAATAAACTTGAGAACGCAAAATATAATTGACTGTCGATGTCGGTAATGAAACCATGGACAAAGCTACTTGGACCTTGAAACTAATAATTCGAAACCATTAATTCAAGTCTGATTACATTCTGGGATTTCCATATGATATAGCAGATAGCTAGTCATCCAAATTATCCTTGCATTTTACAGACCTCGAAAAACAGAGTTGCAGAAAATTAACATAGTACATGACTTGTAACTCTGACAAGTAGCTCCTACCATCACAAGTTTACAACCACTGGTTTTTCAAACTGCCTAAGACTAGGACTACATGCCAAGTAGAAATAATTTCCTAGTTAATCACACCAAAAGACTGGAATGGATCCAGAAGCACAGTGACTGGTGTAGCAAGTGTTGGTTCATAAGCAAAACCATGCAAATCACCATCACCCCCACCACCATATTGAACATAAGGGCATGGAGGAACCCATTGCCACAGTTTGCTTTCCATGTCAAACTGCAAAGCCGTACCGGAACCCAGAATCATGATGATAATGAACTCTCCATGTCCTACACAATGGAACCCGGTTCCGTTTTCGAGAGTTGCAGACTGATCATAAAGCTGCTCTGGCATCCTCTCCATCTCAAACCAACTTGTTCCACAAGACTGCAAGCCCCAAATCCTCAAGCTTTTAGGCACTTTGAGCTTATTTCTGTTAACTGCAGCAACCAACAGCAGCTTTCCACTACTATCCACCAAGCTTGGAAACCTCAGATACTTTTTCATGGGAGCCTCGATATTCCACCACATGTTGGCGAACAAATCATAGGCCAAGACACTGAAAGGGCTGTAGCTCATGGAGTATTGTCTCCCATGAAGATGAACCATTCTTCCTGACTCAAAATTACAAAGCCTTGGCAGAGAACCATTGATTTCCCACAGTGAGAAAAGCCAACGACCATCTATGTGGAAGCTTTCGTAGGTCAAGTTCTTCACAGAATAGGGAGAGATCATGTCATCTCCAGCAACAGTGACATCAATTGATGTAGGGGTGACACTTAGGCCTATGGAAGGGCCGAGCCTTGACCTCAGAGTTTGAGGCAATTGGGTCAAAGAACTAACAATTGGGTTGGAGAGAAAGAGACTCTTTGGACCAGCCTCTTCAGAAATCCAACAGATCAAACCACCTGAAGAAGCAGTTGGAGAGAAACCAGATGGAACAAGAGGGAAAGAGAGTTTGTACCAAGCAAGCTCATAAGGGTCAAAGAGATACCCTTCACGAATGTTAGTAGTAGTGTTACTACTACTAGTACTAATCCCTCCATTCTTGTAAATGAAGCTGTTCTTGGGGCTCTTTAGCTTGAAGAAGAGGAACCAATGGCGCTTTCGATGAGTGAGCTGGAGGTACAACTCAACGAAGGGATTGGTGAACAAGAGACCATACCATCTCTTGCAGACGCAGCGGCTTCGAAAGAAGGCAGGCGGCGGAAGAAGGGCGATCACCCGATCGAGAAGCTGGCGTGGGAGTCTACTCCATATTATAGGGTCCATCCATGGATCTTTTGATATGGTGTTGGCTTCCATGACAGTGATATGTGTCTAGAGCTTAGTACGATTAATATGAGTGGAGTTCAAAGCAAAGAAAGAGTGAGCTAGTTGTGGAAATGGAGACTAACATGCATGGCTGCTAATTATCATCGTTAGAGAGTGGAAACTTGGTTTTGGGTGACTGAGAGAGTGAGGTGGGTTGGTAACTTGGTCTGTGTGCTTGTGAACATAAGCATATTCCTTATGTTCAGTTGGGATTCAAGAAGGAAATGTGTCCATATTCCTTATTGGGGGAAGGTTGAAGACGGAGAATTAAGTGAATTATGAAGGTAAGGGAAAGTAACTTGAAGGGGTTTTGGTTGGGATGGAACTTGATAGTGAGGTTGCAAGTATATATAGGACGATTTGGGGTAGTGAACTTGGTCTGGTTCTCTTTGTAAATTAAAATAAATGGGTTTTTCTTTTGCAAAGACTCTCAAGGATGCATCGATCGTGTTGTTTTGTCAAGGCCGAGGTATATAATTCCACAAGTGCAACTTTGAGAGAGAGAGAGAGAGAGAGAGAGAGAGAGAGAGAGAGAGAAGAAGGGGCACATGAATTGCCAGCGATCAGAAGTATATACTTGGTTCAATTACTGATTATTCATTCACAGTTTCACACTGCAGCGCGCAGGTACGAACTGTTCTATGTGACTGTGAGGGCACCAATAGGACAAGCATGCACCAAATTCGTGAAGAAGTATAATCATACGCAGCAGTAGTAAGCAGAAAAGATGCAAGTTTGGCCTTAATTCTGGCCAAAAGCAGTAGTAATTTGTCTACACAAGCAGAAAGATGTAAGTTTGCTTTTTGTACACAAATTTACAAAAGCAAGCAGGAAGATGTAAATTTGTCTACATACACAAGTTTACTTACCATTAGTACATCGAGGCTATTATGTTTTTTTTTATCAAAAATATATTACAACTCCGTGAGTCAAACTCCGTGAGACTACTATGTGTGTTAACATTTTCAATTTTTATTCGTGTTTTGTTTAGTTTAAAAAACAAAACAAAAACAGATGATCCATATTTAAAAGAAGTGTTTTAACATGATCCTCTAACATGCATGGCTTAATTTTTGGGTTTAAAAAACTTGAGAAAACTGTATGATGTCAATAAAAAAAGATGAAGAAAATATCAACCTCCTTTAGTTCTTGTTTTTAGATGGTTATTATCTATTTTCTCACTTTTCTTCATTGTTCATGTTGATTTCGACTTTCGAAAATGTAAATACATTGTTCTCATATAACAAAACCGGAAATTTTAAGAATATCAAATCGATGATGGGTATCTCGCAGCCATAGGAACCAATCAATTGTATCTCGTTTGCAATTGAAAATTACATTAAAAGCTTGGCAAGACGAACTCCTCCTCCTTTTTGTTAACCAACCAGTAATAATTTAACGGTAATAATTTGTTTCGTTATTGTTATTTGACCTGGTGCAACTCGTCATGGGAATCCCTTCGTGCAAATGCAGGTGGTGTACAGTATCAGTATGACACAAAAAAACCCGATGTGTTTCAGACTTTCAGCTGCTCCCAGCTAGAGTACCAGTACTTGTTGGCGTGAGCAACGAAAAGCTTTAGTTTCCGATTCTCGAAGAACCATGATATGGCCGGCTCCATCGAAGGTCCTCTCTCTCATATTCACTGAGCCAGAACGATAACCATTGATTGTCTTGTTTCTGTCAGACTGTTCAGTATTATCAAATGTCTTTGACGTTCGTTCGTGCCCCAAAAATAGAAAAAGTTTGGATGCTTAGTTAGAAACTCCCTCAAGAAATTTCTGTTTTTAGAAGATGATTCCCTCTCGAATTTGGGAATTGGGTTTTTCCCTTCAAGGAACCCCCTATCATCATTTCTCTTTCTTTCTTGTCAAGGTACTGTGCTAGCTGCTACGTACCTTTTACTTTCCATTGAGCTAGCTAGCTAGTTCATTTGCCTCAGTTTTAGTTCGCTTCTGGCTAGCTAGTTACTTCAAAGACTTGGTTTCTCACCATATGGTTCGGGAGTTTGGCTTGCCCGAAATTTTATTTGAACAGTTCTATTTTACCTTCGGTTTGAATTGCCACTTCACTCAAATGACATGTTTATATGTACAACAGAAACACTTTCCATAGACACGTCTCCACTTTCATTTCTTTTTGACGAGTTTAACTCCTTCAATTTTTTTTCTCCCTCTCCCTCCTATCTTGCTAGATTATTAAGGCTTGGAGTTGTTCGTTTGGGAGAAAAAAATTTGCACAGAAGTAATACCAGAACGACTGAACTTAACCTTAATCGATCATGCATACAAACACAGTTGTGTTCATAATAATCAATCCGACTTGTACAAAATTAAGTAAGACTGAAAGTGAAATTTATATGTTAGCGGAATGAAAGAGAACCTCAGCCTAAACAATACACCACAAATCATCATGATATGGTGTCTAGCCAGTTTGTTTATCACAGTTTTTCCAAAGTTTGTATGTAGCAAAAGAAACCGAAGTTCTTGTCCATGACAAACGAGTTTTCCAGTCTCCTCCTCACTTGTGAAAAGCCTTCAGAGGGTCATTAGGGTCAATATCAGCTATAAGCGGGAGATCGACTGGTAAACTTTCTAGACTCAATCCTTCGTCCCTCAGCTTTGCAACCACTTCCTCGAAAACGAATCTGTTTCCCAGAGGAGTAAGGTGCAAACCATCCCTGCATTCCAATCAACAAGAAAAGTCTTATCTCATATGTTCATATGGATTCCAAAGTAATTCACCAGTGCCCACACAATTAACAGAACACAAGATGATCATGATCAAATCATGTAGTGTTTATTGCAGAGATTTAATCGATAATCAGGCTTGACGATCGAGTACACAAAACATCACTAACATAATTGAGACTTGAGAGAGACCTTAGATGAGCTTTCTGCCAGTCAGGAACCTGCTGCATTTTGGTCCAGAGATCTATCACCGGGAGACCACTTTCTCGAGCTACAGCAACACATGCCTCAGCAAAAGCACCAGCAGCTTCATTTGTCCTCTCAGGCTGATTCAATGGATTCTCAATATAGGGAAATCTGTATCCAAAAAGATATATATTGAAAACCAAATTCTTTAAATTCATTATATCTTTTACAGTATGATTTGAAGATTCAAAGAAGAATGAAAATAAATGAACATGTGTGACAATGGAACTAAAAACAAGATATGCAGTAAATCCATACTGAAGGCGTCCTTCTTCATCAATAGGAGGAGGTGTGATGAGAATAACGCGAGTAGCAGGCCATTGCTTCTGAAAGCCAAGAGAATACAAAGTTTCAAAATATGTAGATAGCTTGAATATTGGTGATTACAAAGTGCTGACTAAAGAAAACAACTATGATTATCGATCCATGCAAAGACATGAATACATGTAATACCCAATAATGGTCGCCATGTTGCACACATGAACTGCATAGAAGCCAATGCTGATCATACTTCCCCTCTCCCAAAATCAGAAATCAAGAACCCAACCAACAAATGATTTCAGACACACGTGCAAAACAAAGATAACCTAAAAGCAAACAAAACCAACCAACCAAATGCTTGGCTTTAGCTAAATGAACAGTACATCCCAACAAACCCACATTCCCTTTTTAATTATGTACCAAAGTTAATTTAGGGTTTAGGGTCCCAGGTTCCAATTCATGAAAAGCAGATAAACTCCCAGGTACTATACAATTTCTATACATTTATGTACGTGGCAGATATTACAATAAGCCACAAGTGTGCAAATCCTATATATTACAATGGCCTCATATATAATTCCTTCAAACTTTAAGAAAGAAGAAACCTTTTCCGAATAAGAACCCAGAATCACAAGCCTTCTTCATCATCATCTTCATGATCGATTTTATCTCCAATTCTAATCTCAATGTCCAAAAACTATTAAACTACACCCTCTAACTAAACTAATATATCAATTAGTTGAATGAGCTGATGAAATTTACCCTACAAAAAAAAGTACCTTGAGGAAGGAGACAATGGAGCGGAGGTTGTGCTTGTACTCGTCAACCGGCACATGCAGAAAACCAGAGCATCTATCGAGAAGGCAAGCGTCATTGGCACCAAAGAAGACGGTGACAGCTAACGGCGCTTCACCGCCGCTGTCTTGACTCCCCGGAAAAACCCTCTTCAGAACCTTCTCAGCCCACCGAGTGTTGTACCCGCTATAACCTCTCAGCACCACATCAACCTAATTAAGTCCATCACACAAAACGATCAAAGACTGTAATTAACTTAATTAGGGTAACTATATATATATATCAAGAGCATGGCACCAACAACAAGGGTAAAAAACAGAAAGGGTTGTTTTTACATTGCGAGAGAAATGGTGGGCAAGAGAAGCACCCCAGCCACCGTCGCCGAACGACTCCTCCGTGATCGAATCACCAAATAGGTAAATCTTCGGCCTCATGTCTTTGCTTCTTCAGAAACACCAACTACTAGCTCTCTCTCTCTCTCTACTACTCTACTCTACTACTCTCTCTCTCTCTCTCTCTCTCTCTCTCTCTCTCTCTCTCTCTCTCTCTCTCTCTCTCTCTCTCTCTCTCTCTCAAGTTTAACGTGGCATGCAAATATATGATGAGGGCTATTTATATACGATCTGATCTGGTCGCATTTGAACTGATTAATGGAATTACACCAACCAGAGCCGAAGGGTCTGGTTCTGGTGAAAGTGAGAGGGCCATATATATTTACTGGGAGCTAGCGCCACCAGTGTATTGCTTGCTGACATTTGACGGGGGACTACGTACTACGTAATGGATGATGATGGGCAGTCTCTTTCATTCGTTGTGGACTTGTGGGTTCAGTTCTCTAGTATATAAGCACTGAGTGGCTATCTGATCAGATCTCAGGCTCAGCCCGCAGAAATAATTCGCCGCCGGTATAGCTTTAATCACAATCTTCGAGTTTTTGATTGCAATCACCATAGATCGATGGCGTGAAAGACCAGAACAAGTACATTCGGTACACAAACTAAGCTCGATCTTCAAGTTCTAGTTAGCTCGTACAAACAACAGTTCCAGTTAGCTAGCTTAAGTAGAGTGAAGATGAATGATCCAAAAATAACACATGACGGTACTTGAGAAAGTAGTGATCCATGTTCATTGTTTGCGACTCAGAATACTAATAATAATTCAACGATTTATCACTTTAATGTCCTATACTTGGTTACAAACTTGTTTCTTACAGATAATCAGGCACCAACATATTGAGTGGGATTCAAAGTCTATTCCAACGCATAATAGAGAAAATGAATAAGTAATACATAACATTCTTCGTTCACTATTACCTGAAACTCACCATTACCTGAAACTGTTCAAGCATTGTTGTGTTGTTGTGATTGGTTATTCGGTAAGAAAGGTAAACTCTCTATCACTTAATCGTTATATTAATTTCATATCTTTTCATCTTGTGAGTTTCATTTAATTTTAAATTGACTAAATTTTTTAATATATATTTCAGATCAACATCACACTGATTGGGAGCAACTTAGTGAAAACGTGCTAGACTTGACATTTGACGGATAAAGCAGATCATAACAAAAGAGAAACAAGGTGGAAGTACTACTGGGTGTTAATAGTAGTACTGGGTGTTTAGCACAAGGTGGGAGAGTAGAAGAGAGTACATAGTAGTAGTAGTAGCTGACTTGTGTTTGTAGTAGCTGATTTGTTGACATATGATGTTTGTGTCGAGAGAAACCAAATTTGAATGAATGCATGAAACTCTGCTGCATCTTTTTTTATATGAATATCAGGTCTTATAAACTCTGTTACATCTTTTTTTTATATATGTGATGTCATTTGTATGCAGCAAATATATACGAGTTGTTCGGCATCAATTTTACAATTAGATATTAATGTTATAAACTTATAATTGCATAGAAAAGAAGTAATATTGTTGAAGCTGCATTTCCAAAGGGTAAAAATAAAAAGGAATATTAGAAGAGAAGAAAAAAAATATGGGTATTTGATTTGATTAGAAAAAGAAAGATTTAAAAAAAAAGAAAAAAAAGAAAAAAGGAAAGGAACAAGGCCTTAGCGGGTTCCAACGGGTAACCCGCAAACCCAACGGGTTGAACCCGCTAACTCGCCACAGCCCGCCCGCTAACTGCCCAATCCGCTCATTTGCCAGGTACTTCTCTGGACAATGGACATACGTAATGTCCTTACCAAACAAGAACACACCAATTGCTACTTGAACATTTCCATAGTTCATCCAATTTTAATTTTTGTCAAACTCTTATGATACTTAACTATAGTCTTATATATCCTTTGAAAAAAAAACGGTATTCACAAAGTTAGATTCATTAAACTAAACGATTTGAACGTATAACCCGGCCAAGTGACATTGTGGGGTACGTGGCAGAAGTCGTGTTAAGGGATAGATCGAAATTTCTATACCTTCATCTTTATTATTTTTGGCTGAAGCAAATAAAACAAATAAGGGTTTGAACTTAATTGGGAGGAGGATTTGAACTCAACTTGTTTTACAGTACAGTCATCTTCAACCTTGACTGTAAACATGTGATGTACATCACATGGTAAAAGAAAAGCCAAAGAAAAGAAAGCAAAAGAAAAAGAAAAGCCAAAGGCACCGCACCACCCTTGTCTCCTCCGGTCACCACCACCGTACCCTGAAATCATGACTCTCTGAATTTGTCTCCACCTCTTCTTGTCTGGGTTTGCCTACAGGAAGCTTTCGTTACTTTGACTACAGATTTGCCCGAGTAGTACTAGAGCTGACTCGGCAAAATCTGCCTAAATCAAAACAGTTTTTGTTTTTGTTACAAGTTATGTTGAGATATATATCTCATATCGGGAAAAATGGGATCTTACATGTGGTTAATAGAAGTTTAGGTCACTTCATCTATTGCTAATTGGTTTTAGATGTGAACCCAGACTACTTTATCAAGTCAATAACAGCAAGCTAAGACCAGCAGGGACCAACCCGCTTCTGAGTTAGCAGTACCAGCAAATGCAGCAGTTGCTGTCTTTTTGACTCCTCAGGTCCTCATGGATAATATCAGTCCCCAACCAACACCAGAGATTTCTGTAACAAAATCATACACACTTCGGACAGTCACATTTGGTGTTGTTTTTCTTCTTTAAAAACAGGAAAACGAAATGGAGCTTCCTTCCATATGAAACATGAACTAGAGTTATTTAAACAATTAAACATGCATGGTGGTGACTAGAGTTTAAACCGGTGGTGCTAAATTAAAAGTCTACTCGGACATATTTAAAAATAAAAAGGGGTGGTGGTGGATGAACATAAAACATAAGGTTAACCTAAAATGGGCGCTTGTTACTCTTCCCTAAAATGATCAATTACGAGTCCGAATTGCATGAAGTCATTCTTCTTCTTCTTCCTTTGAACCATTTTCCCTCTTGCTTTCAATCATGGTTTTTGCACCATTGCTTGTGGCCTGGCACCCATTTGGGGCAATTGGGACTGAAGTAGTTTGAGACCACCCTAGAGTTCAAGAGCTCAACAATGGGTGCAAACTTCACACACCTTGGTGTCTTGTATTGGTTGATGGAAGCTCCCAAGCTTATGGCATAGTCCATCAGCTTGTCAAAAGTCCCAGCCTCAACAATCTTGATTTCCAGCGGTCCGATCGATTTGTCAGAGGCTCGGCCTTGGCGGTACACACTGTTGAGTGACTCCTCAATGGCCAAGCAGCAGTCCTCAAACACCGAGGGTGGGATCGGAGTTGAGCTTGAAGTGTCAGCATAGCTTGTGTACTCTCCCACAATTGCATCAAATGGCACCAAATGAGTCACAGCATTCTTCACAGCGTTTTGGAGCTCAGCCTCATCAGTCTTGTCCGAATCAATGCTTAGGACCACGTTTTTCCTGCAGATGAAGTTGAATTGTGGAGCCTTGTTCTTGAACCCTGCCACTCTTAGCAAATCACCAACTCTGTAGCGGTAAAGCCCTGTAACATGAACAGCACCAAATCCATTTTAAGCACAAACTCAAGTCGATCACAAATAGTAAAAATTGAACTGTTTGATAAAAAATAAAATAAAATAAATAATAATAATAATAATAATAAAATCAAAAGAAGTAATTTACCAGCATAGGTTGTGACCACAAGCTCATATTCTTGTCCTAGCTTCACATCAACAAGATCCACCAGCTGTAGCTGCTCTTGCTCATTAAGTGATTCGGGTACAGAGACCACCGAATCCGAGCTGACACCGTTGTTTTTGTTAACAGGGAGGAACTCGAAGTAACACATAGTGGGAATGAGGGTGTAAGAAACCTCACTGGGTTTGCACATGGGTTGAGATTGACACCAAAATAGCACTCAGAGGAAGCATACATGGTGCAAACCAGAGGAAGCCCATTGCTGTAGAAATCCAAAGTAGGAATGTACTGTGACATAGTGCCAGTCACTATAACATCCACATACTTTGTGTTAGGCCACAGCCTTGTTATGATCCCTTGCCATGATTTCTTCCCACACTCGGTGGCAATGAAACCGGCTAGCTTCGGATCAGGTTTGAGAATTTTCGAGACCGATTCCCGGACAGAGGGGTCGGTGATTTGGGAGTTAAGAGTCCCGGATTCTATGTCCTTGCTTAGAATAGGCCAATGGTTCTCGAGAAAGCGAATGGCTCGGATAAATCCGGAGGCGAAAACCGCACCGACTCGGAGGACCTCATTGTTCTGGCAAAGGCCACAGAGCAATTGGGAGTACATGCTTTGGTAGGAGTCAGGGCAGAGAATGGTCTCATTTGGGCTGGTGTAGTTTGTGTAAGGGTCATAAGGCCTTTGCTTAAAATGAGAGCTTTTGTAATAGCTAGTGAGCACTGGACGAGCCACAAGTCCCCCAGGTGTTATGGCCTCAGATTTTACGAACAGAAAGTACATTCCCTTCCCAGTTTCTAGTTCAGGCACGCATTGGCTCATCACAGGCATCAGTAGGCTATAGAGCAGTGACTTCCTCTCCAGCTCTTCTTCAGTTGTTGGCATCAACTTCCTCTCACCTCCAGACGTCCCAGAGCTACATGAGAAACACAAACCCATTTAGCTGAAAATCAACAAAATGATACCAAAAACAGAGGAAGAAGAAAACTCAGAATTTTGAGGTATAAGTCCAAACCTTGTCAAAAACTCCGAAAGGGGTTTTGAGCAGAGGATATGGGAAGTGTCGCCATCTGCTATACGGTTGATGTCTGGCTGGATATGGTCGTAGGTGATCACAGGCATGAGCTTCTTGAAAGTCTCACGGTCAGTGTGGCCATTGAGGCCGTGTCGCAGCAGATACTCAACATGAGCATTTGGAGCTAGGATTTCACTCAGAACACGCTGCTGAACCACATCAGCGTTTTCTGTGACACTCTCAATGAACTTGAGAGTCTTCTCGTTCTTCTCTTTCAGAGAGTATTTTTGAGCTTCAGGCATGGTTGTTTTGAAAACAGCGAGATGACAAAGAGATGGGTTTGGAAGTGTGTGAGATACAGAGAGAGACACAAGAGAAGACAGAGTGAAGGAGATGGCTGTACCGAAAACTGAAGCGATGGTTTTTGGTGTGGGGAAAAAGAAAGAGAGAGGGGAACTATATATTCGATTCAATCGTCAGGGACTATGTCACTCGCTGCTCTAAAGTCAGCAATCTTACTCATCCTTCTAATCTAATGGATTTCGTTGGGCCACATATGTAACATTTGTTTTTTACATTCAAAAAATAAAACATTTGTTTTTTACGTTTTTAATCCGGCAATGAATCTTAACGTCGTCAAGATGCAGTAAAAGAAAAGAGGAAAAAACAAGAAAAAGGATTCCTATGTCGATCTTTTTTTGTTCAGAGTTCCTATGTTGATATGAATTCATGTATTTCTGGTTCTGATAGCCCTTCTATTCTCCTCTTTTCTATCTCTTCCGGTCCTCTCTTTCTTCCATGAACAAAAATGTTTCTCTTCTCAATCTTGCATGTAATCTACTCTACATATTATTCTATTGTGTAATTTTGTTTTGCCTTCACCTGACAACTTTGAACGTGAGAACATTGATTCTTAATCTAGTCAAAACAATTTGGTGATGAATTGCGCCTAAACACATCAGAAGTAGAAAAAGTGGTTCTGAGAATTTGACCCTGGCCTACGTGGATTGAATACTATGAGAATCACATTTTGGGGTTTAATTCAATTTAACAATGTTGGATTTGAAATTCGATGGTCAAACTTCACCTGGTTACTGCACTTTAGATCTAGGTAACACATATTTAGAATTTGGTGAATAAGTATCGCTCACAAAGACGTAAGAAATTGGTTACTAAAAATTAGATCTAGGTCCTTATCATCTACGAGGAATTGAAGAGCGCAGATAGAGTTGCTGATATGAATGTATACGATAACAAAGACATAGATGTTCATATGAATTGGAGACAAGAAAAGGTAACGGCATAGTAAACAGTTCTGTTAGGTGTTTCCTTTAATTCCTTCTTGATAAACCATAGTCTAATCTAAACCGTTAGAATATTTCCATGGTGTAGATATTATGAACTTCACCTAAAGTTACTGTAGAGAAGCCAAATCCGTCACAATGAGTTATTTTACAAAACTATGTAGCTATATAGTTATAAATATATGCCAAATATAAAACCTTCTACAATAGTACATTGATTTATGACATGTGAGAGTGAGAGTGACCTATATGCATCAATTCATGTTCTTCTAACCTAACCAGACCAAAACCTGTGGCCTGCTCTACCTAAATTTTCAGCAAGAATGGAGTTAACGGAGTTTTTTTTTTTTTTTCTTTTCTTTTTGTGATAAATGGAGGAGAAATTTTATTAACACATCCTTAATTACTAGATACACACCTCATAGTTAATACACCACATTTTAACTTTATTGTTTTAACATCTTACTAGATACACATACCCAAACTTCCTACAATACCCTTATTTAAAATACACAACTTATTCACTAAATACACAACTCATTAACTAAATACACATTCTTTTTACTCAAAAAAAAAAATGGAAGTTTCACCTTGTTAGGATCTTCATCGAGGTATTTCACTTTGTTAAGATCTTCATCGAGAGATTTCACTTTGTTAACATCTTCTCCTATCGGTTTTTCTCAACAAAATTTATTCTCAATGAGTCCTTTACTCAAACTCATTTCAAGAATTCATGAGCGTATCGAATCGAATCAAATCAAAACAAAGTAAGACAATACATCACCAGGGTAAAAATATTGGTACTCCATTGAAGCTAAAAATTAATAAATGCTAGAAGTACAATAGCTAATGTACTAATTTCAAACAATTTAGTGATCGCTAACATGTATTGCATTGTCTTCGTCGGACATTATAACATCAACAAATGGAGTGGTTTGTTCATCATCAAGTACCATAATACTTGAGGATGTGTTGACTACTCTTTCAGGATGTGGCAACTGAGTATATTGCTAGAAACGATCTTGATAAGGTACAAACTCTTAGCTGCATCGTCGGCATGGTATATCCAATTTGGTGGAACCGGGGGCAGAGGGGTGTCCTGGCACAAAGCAAATCTGCAAAGATATAAGAAATTTGATTAGTTATTTAAAATTATATATAGATATATATACACACACATCTATGTAAATTATTTATACAATCTATATATCAGGGCCCTTCTACTAAGAGATCCATTTTTTTTGACATATATGAGGGATCAAGATCCCTTTTTTTGACATATATGAGGGATCAAGCATTAGACCAACTTTTCAATCACATATCAACATCTCCACCGTTCAATATTTAGATGTATATATGTAGATCATTTCTGCAAAATTTCATCCCATTTGGTGATCATTAAGGCTTCGAACTAACTGAAATCAATTGATGGATCAAATCTGCCAAACCTGAACCGTTCATGCCTATAATTTTAATTCGCAGTTTTGAACACCTTAACGATCACCAATTTGGATGAAATTTTGCAGAAGTGATCTACATATTAGGACCTAAAAACTGAACGGTTAAGATTGAAAAATGTGATTGAAAAGTAGATCTAATGCTTGATCCCTCATATATGTCAAAAAAAAGGATCCCTTAGTAGAAGGGCCCTCATCTATATATATATATATGTTAGCTTGTACGTGCACAAAGTGGTTATTGTTCACAAATCCAATGCCTATCTCATGCAAGCAGAGGCGGAGGCAGTTCAGGACGACTGTGGGCCTTTGCCCACACCAGATTTTGACAAATCCCACCAATAGTAGGCTATTATACTCTCTGTGCCCACACATGACTTCTATCTATGCCCACACAAGCTACTTGTGAACCCCCACCAATATATTAGTCTTAGATATTATATCCCCACATATCTCACATTCCCATAATCCCGTACAACAACCAAAAAGGGGAAGCTTCTCTTGTACTCTATCCAACAAATAATTGACTATTATTGCTTGGTTTTTGCTCAATAACACAGAACCCAAACAAATATGGAAGAAACACGGTCAAACACCCAAAGCCCCAAGCCCCCAAAGTCCCAAACACTGAAACACACAGTTTTGATCGGGAAAAACCCCCAAACCAGACAGTGCCTCCGCTTTTGTAGCCGACTATTCTCCAAACCCAGAATCTAAGGTAGAACAGCCTGAACAGGTACTGCCTTTAAGGCTTTAATCCTTTTTCTTTCTATGTTGCTCAATTCTTCTTTTCGATCAAAAAGATATCGAAATTGATATGAGAGGCATGCACTTGAGCAACTTTTGGTTATGGAGTGAACTAGCTTGAGCAGCTTTTGATTATGGAGTGAACCAGCTCTTGGTGACAAGTCTGGTTATACCATGTGCATTTTATTATAGTCCAGACGTAGAGCTCCCATAAGAAAATATTGTTTTGTGTTTCTTTTGGGAAGATGCTTGTTCCCTGATGTGTTAAAAGCCATCTTTGTATATGTATGTACTTGCTGAAATTTAGGGATGTATAAAATCATGTATTGATTTGGGGTTATGAATATTATGAAAAAAGTGTGCCCCATGTATGGTTGGTTCTGCCTCCGCCACTGCATGCAAGTCTGCTTCCATTAGCTTTCCCTCAACATACTCATGTAATGGAAGAAATGTGAAGCACTGACCATCTGATATGTTCACCACCAGTACTCCATAACAAGTTGCTATTAAATGGCCCATGTCTGGAAGATCCATCCATCTTGCTTTGGGTGCCATATTAGATGCAAAATGGTTAAGTCGACGATGAAGTCGTTCGACACCAGATGGTCCTCCAAAGAGACCTTCATAAATATTAGGGATGCCTTTTAACTTATTTATTAAATCAGTTCTCACTTTACGCCAATGTTTTCTACCGAAACCCATAGCTGCTGCTACAACTCTAAAACCACAATTACCATCATCTTCAACATCCATTGAACCGGTAATATATGGCCTCATGCCAAAGATATATTGTACTGAATACTTTTGAGTTATCTCAAACCTTGGATCGTTTGAAGTTGGTTTGTTTGACTAGACAATAACAGATGAAAAATCAATGAGAAACATATCACAAGTTCACAACTAATATACTGTAAGTCAAAGCCAGAATATACTGTAATTCTAACATACTTTAGTTTTCTCAGCTTGATCATTTGCTCTCTTGCCATGTGACATACTAGTTCCCTTTTGAGCAATTGGTATTGAAGATGGACTATCACGCTCAGATAACAATACATCTACAATATCAAATCCGGATGGGCAACGACGTGTACTAGCGTCTACCTTACTTGGACGGCCTTTAGTTTTTGTCTTTTCAGCTGGTTCTTTACGTAAGGTACAACTTGGATTCATCAGCTCATCGATCTTCACCAATATTTGACGTTTTGTTTCCTCATCTTGTACTTCAGCCCACTCTGCTAAGCGATCTAAATGAGTTTTTACAGGAACTTTTTCAGGTAATTCCGAGTCTTCTGTAGTTGTTATGATCTCTAACCTTCTCCAGTGGCGATGCACAGATGATATTGTTATGGGACGGTCACGATGTTTATATTCAGCTATCTCATGTGCGCAAGGCAGTCCATGCGTTTTTCGAATAGCACAATTGCATAATGCAAGTTCTTGTCCAATATTATCAGCACTGTGTATTGAGTAATATAAATAAATTAGTATAGTTTCTACCATGAGTAAAATATAACACACAATTGAACTATACTATGTTTAAGTTACATGTTCGCTTCACACACAATCATGTTCAACGTAGAAATTGACACGAATCCTATCAAATATCTCAAGTATGTATGTCTGAAGTCGTGTTGCACAAAGCACCGGCTCTTTTCAAATGAAGCTTTAACTTCAACGTGATGTAAGCACAATAATGAGTGAATATGCTCCCATGACACACTGAAATCAAGTCGGGAAGACTTGAGCTCTCGCTTAAGCTTTGCATGTGCACTCTCCACCCTAGTCAAGAGATGAATTGGTGAGTAAAGTAAGCAAAGACATCAACATAAATATTGAAATATGGCAATACAAATATTTACCGGTTGGAAATTCTAGCACCAAGATGCATTATTTGCTTGTCCATGCCGCAACAAACAATTCCTTATACTTATTTAGCCAAGTGGTCTTCAGATAATTCATCTCCTTAGCATATGCAAAATATTTCCTTATACTTATTTAGCTAAGTGGTCTTCATATACGTTGTTCTCGTAGAACAGAAGAAAATTCTTAAGCGGGATATTTTATTTCAACTAGGTTTCTTTAGTTTTGATATGAATATCTTTTCTGGTAATTTTACGTGCCCACAAAGTCTTATATCATTTGTATAAAAAAAGGAGTAAATACTTGTGACACCCTGTAGTTTACACCTAAAATCAGTTTTGTCCCTCACTTTTTTTTTTAAACTGGTATACCCCTATACTTTGAATTCTCGACTGATTTGCCCTTTTCCCAGCTGGTTATGACTGTGACATGCTCATTAACAGTCTAAATAACCCTTCACTTTTATCTCTTCTAGCATAGTAATAGGGGGCTTAGACCTTGCTCTCAAAACTCAACCATTGAAGCTCTCACAAGCATTGTTAATGAGAATGTCACAGAGATAACCAGCTGGGAAAATGGTAAATCAGTTGAGAATTCAAAGTATAGGGGTATACCAGTTTAAAAAAAAAGTGAGGATAGGGGTATACAAAACTGATTTTAGGTGTAAACTACAGGGTGTCACAAGCATTTACTCCTAAAAAAAAGATGTGTATCTGGTAATTAGGGATGTGTTAATAAAATTTCTCTAAATGGAGTTATTGGAGTTGAATTCGAGAAAACAATAACATATGGAAAGAAGAAAATTAAGAGAAACTCACTTTGCAAGGAAGGAATTGTAAGGTTGATACATGGAAACTCAATCATACGAGATCAAGGTTGAAAGTTGCAATTGATGGATCAAACGTGATAGTTTTGATACCTACATATATTCTCCAAATTAATGGCAAATGTGGCCATAAGTCATATGCCAAAAAACCTATTATTATTTTTTACCATGTCTCGCCTCAACAATTTTCTCTCTCTGAAAACCTATGGCGCTTTGCTAGGGGTTTGTTTATCATCGACCTTTGTCGTCCTCGACTATACCTCAATCTTAGCCATGTCTGACCTAAATTCCTCCCTTGCTTCACTCTCTACTCCCTCTGAGGCCGCTCATGTCAACTTTGGGCCAACCGGAGAGGTTGCTCTTGAGGTTTCCCATCACTATATGGTTGGGCGACTTCACATGCGATGTCCGAGCGTCGCTGGTTTAATTTTATGGGTACGATCCCATCTATCTAGAGGCATCGATATGGTTTGCAGATACATTTAGAGGAAGATCAATTAGTGTTTTCAGGAAGCAAATCGAAACACTAGGTTCTTCATGGTGGGCCTTGGTTTTATCAAAATGCGGTGTTGGTGATGACGCCATACGACCAGATCTCTGTAGTGCCTCCTCTCCATTCCATTAAGACATGGGTCATGATTTTAGGGTTACCTCATATGCTGCATAATAGGAAATCTCTTCACATGATCGGCCATTCCATTGGTAAGGTTCACTATTTTGATTATTTGGCTTTGAATCGCAAAGACGAAAAACAGAAAATTCGTCAGACTATGGATACTTGGCAGCGCTACAAATTTTATCACAATTAATCATTTGCTTATGTGAATGTTGATGTTGAGATTATTTATGAGAAAATTTAAGGTCTCTACAAGTCATGTGGCCTCTTTGAGCATGTCGTTGAAGGTTGTGACAAACTATTTGTGTGGGAGAAGAAAGCTTTGCATGGCCTCTCAATTGCAATGATTGAAGAATTGACAATAGCGAAATAGAAATGCCTAATGTTACTTTTATGGGAAGTGATGCACTGAAAGCGAAAAAAACAAACACGAAGAGGAAGCTATACAATTGGCTGCTAAAATGAAGACTTTAGTGTTGATGCAACTGCCTGAGAAACATCTAATGGTGAATGATGAATTGATTGTTAGGGTTCTCAAAGCTTGCAAGGCTGGAGGTTTTGTTGTTCCCCCACTTGTTGAGCAACAACAATCTGCAAAACGGGGACGAAAGGGGATAACTGTGTGTCTTCTTATACAACCAGGGAAGAAGACACTCAAGGTGTCCACGGTTCTTACCTTACCTAGTATTCTGACAATTTGCCTACACGTATTGTAAAATAACATTTGCAAGACGATAGGATCACCTTAAATTTTATTAACATATTAACAAAGTTGATTGGTTGGAGGAAGCGGCTCCCATTCTCATTAATTAATTATCAAAATCTTTGATTGTAGATGGTTAGAACATGATTATAAACAATATACGACATGATATGTTGACACATGTAAATATGTCCTATATGTTAACAGAAGAAAATTTGTCATATATATGTTAACAAAAAGGTCTCCAAAGTTTATATTAGAGGCCTAGCTAATACCATTTGATCTAGCTAGTGGTGTAAGTCGTCTTTCTTTATAAATGAGATGTTGTGAGCAGGGGCGTAGCTGGGGGGGGTGGCAGCAGCAGCAGAAAGGTCATTTGACCTCGCTCAGTGTCTGAAAATCAAACTCCGATAGGTTCATGTGTCAGAAACTCTTCTCATTTGACCCCTATGTCCCTTTCTTTTTGGTCTAAAGTTGACCCCTTACATCAGAAAAACAAAGGAGCAAAGATAAAGACTAGTCTAAACATTGACCCAATTACCCACAATGTATAATTTACACCAACTGCGCAAGACTCTAGTTGATCAAAACAATATATTTTATAAACTCTTTTTTTAATTTTCTCCTCGTATTCTCTATGTGCCGTTCTACTCTTCTTTTCTTTTTTTTTTTTCTTGAAGAGGACACTATCATTTTTTTTCTATATAATTTACAAACAACAAGTTGAAAGATGCTACTGTTTCTTTTATATTTTGGTAGATTTATGAAACAAAGCAGTGTCGATTCAATAATCTACTACTATAATTATATACAATTTATCTAAAAGAAAATTAACAAAAATGTATGTAATAACCATTTTGGCTTGTGTTGAATGAAAACTGCACCTGATTTATATTTGATTAAAGAAAAAGATCAATACATGCAATATATGTTACCTATTGAGATTTTGATAAAAAGAATCGTTATTATATGCAATAGATTCTGACCCTCCTAATTATAGTTTCTGGCTACGCCACTAGTTGTGAGTTCGAGTCACAACAGACTCGTTATAATATTATTTAACTGAATAAAAAAAAAAAAAGAGTTTATATTAGAGGATGAGCGACTCTTCATTTCACTCTACAAATTAAGCACATACCTCTTGTCCATCTTCACCTTGATTGACTCTCATCCCTTAATCCTCAAAGTTCTGACCCTCTTTCTCTATACAAGCTCTCTATGTTGAATTATCACAGTTGAGGAAGTTGAAGCATCAACCTTGCCACTTCGATCCTTCTCCTTCTGTTTTCTAGTCTTTGGTGCGTAAAGGCTTGTTTGATTACTCCGAACACCATGTCGATCTTCTCAGTCTGCATCTGATCAAGTAAGTAAAAGTTGTGATCTTTGATATGAATACCGGCTAGCATAATCGATCGAGCATATTGTGAAGTCCGTAGACTATAAATTGTTGTGTTTTTCGGGGTTGTTGGGTCTTAAATATTTTTATCAGAATACACTATGAATCTTTTAGCTAGAAAACTCTCTGTATGAATAGGTTACCCTCCTGGGAAAAATTACCTAGGTACACCAAATACGAAAGACTATGGGTAACCTCAACTTACTTTGTTGGGCTTATGCGGGCTAGGCGGACATTAGAAGCCGCTAGGTGGAATGAGGCCCAGTAGGCCTATACGGGCTGGGGAGTCCACCATTCAAAAAACATAAAACCGACGCCCGGCGTCACTCTTTATTCTCTCTGCGTTTGCTTGAAGTAATGTGATGGACGCAACCAGCACAAACCAACGAGAGCAACAACGTAGAGCTCTCATCTGCGACAACGCCGGAGTACTAGTGTACTACTACTTCTCTCCCTAACTTTTCCGAATTTCCATTCTGTTCCTCATCATTTTCGAACAGTTACTTCATCCGATTTCATTGTTCAACTATCTGAATCAATCTGTATTCTGGGTAAATTTGCGCGCAGAACGTGAAATGTGGGTTTGCCGGAGAGAACTTCCCCACGTTGGTGTTCCCTTCCGGTGGTCGGAAGGCCATTGCTTTGCTATGAGGAATCACTCATAGAGCAAAAAATCAAGGTCTAAACTTTCACCGCTATTTGACTGGTGTAGGATGTTAATTCTGAAAAGATCATGTATTGATTTACATGAATTGGTGTAGGATATCATTGTTGGTGAAGCTTGCGCAGAGTTGTTGTGAACTAAACCCAGAGAAAACAAAATATTAAGGGCAGTGGATAACAAATTGGGCTTCTTGTTCTTTTATCCAAACATGGATGCATAACTTTTCAAAATTGGAATGTGCAAACCAAATTTAAGAACAAATACTAAATGGGGAAAACGTTTTGAACTTATAAATGATGCTTGCCAGAAACCAGATAGGTTGTCTTCCCAAATACCTAATTTAACAGCTAAAATTTAGCTGAGATGATAACAACTGTTATTAAGAACTTACTATGTTTGCTCTCAATAAGATCATCTAATTGATCTTGTCCCAATTAAATTTCTTCACTATTGTCATTAATCATTTTCAAACTTCTGTAACTGAAGCCTATTAGTTACCCAGTTTTCTCTCAATAAGATCTTCTAATTGATCATATACCCAAGGGTTACTGATAAATTCAAGCATTTTGACTTGCTGCAAAAGTAATATGATTTTCCTAATAACACAAATGAATCTAACATAAGCATCAGTAGAATCAAACCCATAAGATTCAGCAACCACATGAAATGAAATACACAGAAAACAGAAGCGAACAATTGCACAGAAACATAATTAAAATTTTATTATAAATCAAACTCATAAATTACAGAACCAAGTCTACATCCTTCATATTATTCTCAGTGGGAAGGGCTCAAAGATTGGAGCCCTTAAAAAACCAACTAGTAAAGTATCTCTCTTCCTTTCTTTCTTTCTTTGTTCCCTTGTTTCTAATACATGTACAGAAATAGATACACAGGCAAGTTTTGATCTTCAATGATCAAATTTGAAGAATCTGCTTGGTACCAATTTCTCCATATGTACACACACTACTCAAGCAAGCAAAGCAGGACATTTCTATATACAAAATCCCTGATTGCTCTCACTCATCTTCATCCATGAAAAGCCCTCTTCTTATTCCTTCCTCCAGTGAATCCAATAAGTTAACTGAAATCTCTTCAAGCTTTTTCCGGCTCGGTAGCGCCCTATGCAGCCTCTGCTGCCTCGGAGCATTAGGAGCTTCAATCTCATCCAAATCCTCATTCGACTCCGAGAAATCAATCTTAGTTCGAAAAGCCCGAATCTTTCTAGGTGTGCTATAAGCAAAATGCCACTTTTTCGCTATAATAGTCTGCAACAGCACAAAAACCATATCAAAATCAATCCCAAAATTAACCAAAGAGAAAACAAAATCCACAAACAAAGCAGTTCATAGATACTCACCGCTTCTCTAATCGCCTTAGATACATGGAACAGCTGTTTAAGATCCTCATGATCAACTCCACACAGAATCTTAATACTACAAAAAAAAACCCAAAAACAGAAACAAAATAAGTACCCCAAAATCACTGAAATCAGATTACAACATATTCAAATCCAAACTCAAACTTACCAGAATCTCCTGAGGCAAAGCTTCTAGTTTAGACACTTCCTCCTCGAAATCGAAACTGAACTCGAAACACTCGCTCCTCTGCTTCTTCAATGGAGTCTTGGGGCTCCTCAACTCAATACCAATACCCGAATCATCATCAACTTCAATCCTCTTCCTCCCGAAAGCTCTCACAAACCCTTCTCCTACTCCAAACGAAACGCTGCGTTTCAGTGAACTACTCCGGCACTTCCTCCCCAAAGCCATAATAACTCAAACAAAAAGACCTGACACGATATATAATCGGACTCAAGATTACGCACTAGATCACGCTTCTGTGTGTGTTTTAGTTGTGTTTGGTGTGAAAATTATAAGACCCAGAAGCACGGGATTGGATTTATATATACGGAGACGAAAATATAGCAGTGTTTCCTCGAAAAATGTGCACAGTAGAAAAAAGGAATAATCTAATCTAAAACGCGGAAATAGAGCAACCCCGAAATTTCTGTGGGGGAAAAATCTCGGGTCCCCTGTAATTTATCAGCGGTTAAAAAAAGGAAAACCAGGAGGGAAAACTAGCCGTTTGAACGTGACACGTGCCGAAAAACCAGCGCACGTGTGGGGCAGGCGGTGACGTGGCTGATATGGCCGGTCTGAGTCGGCTTTGTCGGTAGCTTTCTCATCAAGTTGGGGGACGTAGTGGAGGTTGGAATCGAGGTGTGGGATGGTGACACGTGGAGGGAAGGAGAATTGGACGGTGGGGATGCGGAGGTGGAGGCGGTGGGGAAGGGGAAGCATTGTTTGACTGAAGATTCTAGATTCTTGTAGCAGCCATCGGGTTGGACTAGACGTCAAAACTCAAAACAGTAGACGTGTTCTAGATTAGGCTCGAAAAGCATGTCAGTTAATTTTTTAAAATATTTCAGATATTTCTTCTTCTTCTTTTTTACTACTCTTTTTTACTTTTTACCCTCTCTTTCATACTCTTGGGAAATTATAGAAAATTATAGATGGGATTTATTTATTATTTATTATTTCATACCAAAAAAAGAATTGTAAACGGCATAACGAAGAGTGCCTTCCATTTAGGACACTCATGATTGGGTAATTTGAATCACAAGTTTTAAAAAACTAGTGTAATTATCTTTAATATAATTGCAATTAAACTTAATTTTCTCTTTAAAAACGTGTTTTAGAAAGATTTCTTAATGTGTTAGACAAACACTGCGGGTTAAGCAACAGGTAGTGATAGAGTGAGAGACAAATGATTCATGTGTCACATGATCCAACATAGGAAGAATATTAACCAAACAAACATATCTTAAATTAGATTTGAAAAATGCTTTGAGCCATCTAAATAAGTACGAATGCATAATGAACTAGACGGCCTTCAGAATAAGTCTCTTGGATTCTAATCTAAAATTTGAAAACATATTTACTTATTATCTACATTGTATCTAGAATCGATCGCAATTGTAAATTTTGTTAATGAACTACCAAAACATGGTGTCATCGAGTAAAGTTAATTGAGTATTTATAAATCTAAAAACAAGATAAGCTAAATTTATATATTTGTATCAATTTCCCTTTACCCAATTGTGAATAGTCTAAAATATTAAGCGTTGGTGGTGTTGTATTGGTTAGTACAACATTGATATCGATAATTCGTTAATACTAAGTACTAAAAAGGGACTACTCAGCATAATGGTTTATATTTTTTATGTTTTAGTACATGCCTCTACACTTTCTTTCAATCGAGGCATTTGTTTCGATAGTTCATTGTCTTTTTTTTTTATAGATTATTTATTGTTCTCGATACATCATATTCAAATACTTATATTACAACAATAATAGATAACTATGATATTAAATCTACGGAATGAAAAATCCAATACATCAATTTGCTATGCTATAAACAAAAAAAAAACATAGCAAATTATGCTTTCTTTGTTTTATTATGGCCATACGTTTTCTTTCAATTGAGGCATTTGTTTCAATTTCAATAAAGGTGTGGCTATTGACACCCTACATTGATTTGACTTATTATTATAAAAGCTACTCAATATCAAAATTAAAGAAAATCGATTATCCATCCAAGAAGATAGTCCCACATACAAGAAAAAATCCTATTTATTCACCATACTTGCTCATTTCACCTTGCATCTTAATTTTCCAAGAGTAAACCATAATAACTGATAATAAATGGATGGTAACAGATACAATAAAATAGCTAATTGACTGACTGATTTTGTGCACAACAAAAAAAGCTAATTGATGGAAATACTGTAATAAAGCCCCTGAAATTGGTTGGCCCTCACTGACATCTAAAATAAATAATTTTGATTCAAAATAAGGTTAATTGACTTGAGTCAACAGACAAACAATAAACAATTTCACAGGCACAGTCAGAGATACAATACTCCCCTCAAAATTGAGCTCCAATTTTGGCTACATATCACATATGGGATGCAAAGCCTGAAGACATTTTCTGTCTAACTGAAAGAAAGTTCGTATTCAGTTAGTGACTTAGTGTACACCAATGCAAGTGATATGTTTTTGACAAGAAGATGAGATGACTTGTTAGATGGGACACAGTAGCTTGGCTAATGGCTACAGAGTCTGGGAACAGTACTGGCTGTTGTGATTGTCGCCATAAATTTCAACATTGTTCTCCACCATTGAAGCAACAGAGAAACTCCACACGGAAGCACAGTTTTCATGACCTGCATACCAATAAAACTATTTACATGATGCTGAGTGGGAAGAACAAAGTTTGTTAAGACCATGGGTGACACACAGAGACGATTAGAGCCCAAAACTAGAATGTATACAATCTAATTACTATAAAACATCGCAAAAACTAAGGATTTTATTAAGTATTACGGTTACAGGAGCTACCACTCAAATGCAATTCATCTATGCCATCATCAGGAGGAAGAAATCTTCGGTGGCCTGAAGAAGATGTAGCCATTGGCAGAAATGGATGAAAAGAGAATCCATTAACAGTATCTGCAGTGTACAGAATATAGGAATGAGTTGGTAATAGAAGAGAATATATATATGCGAGCAGCGCTCGCACAAGTCTCATCTTTATAGGACACAAAATAAATACCCAATGCAGCTTGGAAGCCTGACACCCATTGTCCAGTTTGAAGATCATATATATGAACAAAACCGTCCTGGATCAAAATGCACAGACGAACACACCAGTCAGGGTGTTGAATTGGTTGTGCCATAATATATGCTCAGACAAGTATTTAAAGATAAGATGCTACCTGACCACCCGTACAAAGATAGCGGCCACGTGGCTCAATATCAAACAGAATCCGCTGGTTGGTATATTCTGCAGACCTATATAACCTATTACATGGTGCAAAAAGATAATGGTAGGTAAAAACATGAGAAAGAAAAAGGGAACAAGGAAAAAAAAAACTCCAAGGTACATAGCTTTATCAGACAGGATATGAAATACTCAAAAACTAAAAAGTTGAAAAATGAATAAGAATCTTACTTGTAGACAACATCAACAGATTTGCGTATATCCCAGCATAGTATATAAGGATCCTTCAAGCAACAATAGGCTAATGTTAATCAACATTGAAAATAGAAGTAAGAACATATATGTTACTACTGCATACTAGAATACTTCAAATAAGTATGTGTCATAATATAGTTGTTACATTTTTGGTTTACTACATTTCCAATAGTAAAAGTCCACCAAAACAGGACAAATAATTGTAAAAGCCAGCCAAAGGGAAGAAACAAGTAAATAATCCTACCTTCCGACCTCCAGTATATAAGTAATTTCCATCCTTTGAGAACTGGACCTGAAAGGCAACATGTTTCAATTCATCTGCTGAATTTACTATCAAATTCAAACGAATTTTAAAGATCCTGACTTACATGTGTAATCCCACCTTCATGTCCATGTAATACATATAAAAGTTCCATATTGTCTTCTCTATATATTCCAGTAGTCTTGCTGTAAGAGCCTATAGCTAGCAGTCCATTATGGGTTGGAGAAAAAGCCATTGCAGACATTATACCTGTCCAAAATAAAATAAACATGCTGAGGGCTATGCAATTGCAGAACTTCTTCAAGTTTATATTCGAGATATCATTAGATAGTTAAACTAAGAACATGTACCAGTTTGGCCTTCTTTATTTCCTTGAACCGTCGAATACTGGTTGTAATCTCTACCAGGGCGATGTAAATCAAACACCCTGACTAGTTTGTTGTATCCAGCAAAAATCCTAGAAAACAAAACAAGGGTCCTCTGCAGTTAGAATAGAAAAAAACCGCCAGATATTTTTTTATCAGAGACAATTTTAAGTGATTTTAATTCACCAAATTGCTTACAATGAAGCCCTATGCCACATTTCATCCTGTTTCACCTGATAGTTTCTTCTAATTTCCAATATTAAAGTTCAAAAATTGATTCCATGAAAAACTTTCTACTCTCAAACATGATAGGTTATTAGCACATACGATGAAGCAGAAAACGCGCATTTGTCATATGACATAATCCTGAGAAAGAAGAAGAAATGTTACTTACTTTGTTCCACCGGGATTAAAGGCAATTGAAAAAGCAGCTGTGATTTCATCCACAGCATCATAAGCACGGTAAGTGCAACGTAGCTGCAGTTCTCAGTCAAAAGAGAAACTGTCATAACAGCTATAGGAACACAGAACTAACAAAACCATATTATAGTTAAGGAATATCCGACATCTACTCTCAGAAAAAGTTCTAAAGTCTCCAAATTTCAACAGCGCACCTGACCAGAAGAAGCGTCCCAAAGATGAATCGGATGATCTCGAGCTGTACTTGCAAAAACACAGGTAACTGGGTCTGCAAATGTAAACCAAATTCCAAATCAATCTTTAATTTACAGCATCATAAAGCTGCTGAAATTCACTTAATAATATCTACCACTATAATATTTCAAATTTACATAATGACTGCTAGTAATAGGATAAAATTACGCCCGCTAAAAGAGTTAAACAAGTACCTGAGGCAGACATGTAAGGGTACCAACAGTAGTCATATACCGACTCCCCCTCATTCATAACAAGGCTTGCAGCGTACGAGTCTGCAGCTTAAGAGTAAAATCACCAAGTAAATATATAAAGTCCAAAAAAGACCAAAAGCATCATTCCAAATATAAATCAAACCTAGCTCGAAAACGAAACTTTACATCCTCAAGCAACACTAACCAAAAACGGATCGTGTGATCACAAACTTACCTTCATCAGCAGGCACAGAATAGCCGTTAACGTATTCATTCCCACTTTCCGGTCTGTCAAAATGTACACAAGCTTTTAATTACATTTTTAGAGCCATAAATTCAATCAAAAACTTGCAATGTCGTGTTCTAATTTCTACAGATTGAAGTAAACAACACTAAATCAGCCGAAAAACGAAGAAACTTACAATGCGAAAACACGGAGGGTGTTGTCCTCAGAACTGGTGAGGAAGCAAGAACCATCTGGGGACCTAAATTCACAACAACAACAACAAAATTGAAGAAAAAAAAATTAAAAAGAAAAAAAGTGAAATTGAAAGAGAGGTTGAGTTGGGAGAGGTAACCATTTGACGGCCTTGAGGAAATTGTTAGGGTTTGAAGGAGTTCTGAACTGGTGGGAGAAGTGGTAGGTTCTCTGGGGAGGAACGTCGAACCGAATCGCCGGCCATGAGTACTCTTCTTCTTGCTGGATGGGGTTTTCAGTAATTTCGGGGTCTGGTTTGGGCGAATTGGATAGATGTTGCTGCTCTTCTTCTTCTTCTACCATTGCTGCTCTACTTGGCCCTTTCTGTGTGTTTGGGATTACCGCCAAAACTAGGGTCCGCTCTCTGCTGCTTCAGTTCACTTCAGTTTGAACCGGGTCGATGAACCGGGTTGCGAGAGGCCCAATTACTCAATCCTTTATATTAAAACCGATCTAATCTTTATTTTTTTCTTTTCATGTACATTTTTCTCATTAAATTGGCAATGCTGGTCCGGGGTGGTGAGCAGAGCAAATGCATACATGAGACAAAGTCAATTGCTCATTTGTCGATTGGTACTATTAATTAAAATAATTAAACAAACATAACAATTATTTAATCTTCACTGAAACAACTACAAGCCTCGCTTCACTGTCGAGACTATAATCTTAAAACTACCTCAAACATAAACTCTATAACCAAATCAGTAATTTTTTATCACCTCTAAATTAACATGCAACACACAGATTTTTACCAACTCACGATTAAATACCTAAATTAGAAGAGATCATTACCTTCACAGCTTCGAAACAAAGTCTGGGATCCCAAGCAACAACTCCTTCTCGATCGTAGTAGCTTCTCTGCTCTAGCTCCATGAGTTCCCGAAGCCCATAGTTGACGTCTCACTCCCGAGCTCCTCCAATGCTTCGTCTCTTCCTCTACCAATATCAATAACCCGATCAATCTTCCACAACAACACCATAACAAATCCAAAACCTCAAATACATAAACCACCTCACCTTGATTTATTAAAGCTCTAGCTCCACCTCTCAAATCTCTGCCGAAACTCGAATTTAAGCCCTAAGGCTTGCCTTGATGTTGTTGCGTCCGAGAGGCGTCTAGGGTTCCTTCTCCTTGTTGCAGTGGCGATCTTGAACTCTAAGGATGACAACAACATCGAGAAGCAATATGACAATGATGGGAGAACCCATAAAGAAAGAAAGGATAAAGGATTGCTCTCTTTTGTCAATGCACCAATTAAAGGTAATTTGCTTGATCAAGGACTAAACATTTCAAACTTGGAATAATTCATTAATTCAAATGTCTTTTGATCAAGGACTAAAATTTCAATGATTACATTTCGACAGAAATTTTGGGGAAATATCAATTGCAGTAAAAAAATGAGAAAATTGACAGAAATTTGAAAAAAAAGAAGGAAATTTAAACCAAACTTTAAGAGATGTTTGTTTTCTATATTATGTACTATATTTGAAAAGAAAACCTTGAATAAACATTGAGCTATAAGGAGTTGTAGTAAGTTAAGATGAAAATGTTAGTGCTGAACCATTAATAATTAAGAAGTGTAGGTAAAAAAGTTAGTTGTAGATTAAACATGTACTTAAGTTTTTACTTTTCAGATTCGAAAAGAAACCAATATATATTGTAAAGATATTAAGATGAACAAGTTGGATGATTAGTAGGGTTCGTTAAAGCGTTAAGCTTGTACTAACCCAAACAAGGTTTGAATCCCCTTGGGTGCAAAATTGAAGAAAATTTTATTTTAAAGGAGACAAGGAGGAGTGGAGGAGAAAATTTATTTTGGATGGTAATTGAAGAAAATGAAGAACTAAATTGACGAGGAAGAGATGAGGAGAAGCTAAATTTCTGTGAAATTTGGGAGGAAATATCAGCTGCAATTACATAGTAGCAACATTAAATGTTACTGTAGTGACAGTGATCAAGTAAAAAAGAAAAGAAAAACTGTTCAATCTCATTACTTGACGTACTCAAACGTACATGTTTTTCATGTAGTTACTGCAAAAAGTTTCATGATACAAGAGTTTCTCGAAATGCCTTATTATATATAAGGGAGTTAGAGGGAACCCTATAAGTACGTGGTGCAATATTATAAGGGATGAGAAAACCACTCCTTAAATTGTAATCCACACTATTTTTTTCTTTTTCTGGTAACTTAAATTTTATTCTTAGGGCATCTCCAACAATCCATTCTATACTCATACTCATACCTATATTTTGAGTCACCCAAAACACATTACTATTCAAACCCATATTTCATCTCCAACCATTATGTCAAAACTCATACTTATACCCAAATTTAAATCATTTTATATAATTTGTGTATAAGTATGGGTTTTGGTCATCAACAGATAAATAAATTTCATATATAGTGTTTAGGGTTAAATGATTTGTATAACAACAAATAAATTATATAAATCATACATAATAATTTAATATAATATGTTGTCCTAGTTAAAATTAAATAATTTTTTTATTTTTAAAAATTAATAACTTGCTATTTTTATACCAAAAGACAAATATGACGTGACATTACATGAGTTAAATGTTGATAGGATAGTGAGATTGCGGGTTAGATTTTTATCTGCCACGTGACAATGTCTATCTTCTCAATAATTACATATCCGATAAGATTTCGGATCTCGAATTTTAGGTATACTTTAGCTTCTCGTGTCGTTGCGTGAGAGGCTAGTGAAATTGCGTTTTAGATTTTTATTTGCCACGTGTCATATCTTATCTTGATCAATCATTTTTGGTCTGTCCATAAATACGAGGCTCTTCACGTGCAGCTACTGGCTCGTGGGTCCCACGCAAGTTGCAAATGGGTTTCCTCCTTCACAGTCGACCCATTTTGGGTCGTGGGTCTGGTAGGAACCCATAGTTGGGTATAGGTTTTGATTGTTGGAGATGAGTTTTTATGAGTTTTGAGTATGGGTATGGGAATAACAACTCTTGTTGGAGATGCCCTTAGTGACTTAAACTTTGTCTTTTGTAAGTGTGTTAACTAAAAAAAGGAAAATAGTGAATTTCAATTTGAGGGAGTGTAGATTTCACATCCTTATTATAAATGACAAAGATTGCACCACGTATTTACACTTCTGTCTGGTGTATGCTGACTTTAAAATTTGTGTGATTGTATCGACATTTATTAGTACTAGTGTGAAGATTGCACGAGTTATAAATTGCTGTGACCAATTTTTACCTCCTTTTGTACATTATCAGATTTTTCTTGTTTCTTCTCTAGTGTACACTAGACACTTCGTCTAGAAAAGGAAATCATCATCAGGTATGTGTAGCTGGAATGAGTATCATGTTTTGAGAAAATGGAAGACGCAGTAACTTATATGCCAATCATTGCTGCAATAACTTCATGTTTATGAAGTGTCGGTAATTTACAATACAATGAAATGAGTACATGATATATGGGATTGTAATACACACCATTATGTTTCATGAAGCGACTCGAAAAGAGAGAATGTTATTGTCTCAATAATGTGTACAACAGTTTCAAACTACACTGGCAATTAGCCAATGCAGTACAGTAGAGTTTGGGAATTCCCAGAGGGCATCCTTATGTAGAAATCTTAAGATATGGGTCATCTTTGAATTTTGAGTACATTGGAAGATCAAGAGCTTCCTCTGCAATTTTCCTGTCCTCATGGATCTTTTCGATCAAGCTCTCTAGAGATGGGAAATTGGCCTGTGCAATTTCATAACAAAATATCAAAAAGAAAAACAAAAGATGGAGAAATGGGTAACTTGCTCTAAGACATTGATTAATTCAAGTGTATTTATACCTCAGGCCGTATGTACCCAACTATGATAAGATGCAACTCCTCCCCATAGAAGTCCTCGTCAAAGTCATGAAGCAGCCATGGCTCCTGCGTTACAATTGAACTTATAAGCAAGAAGAAAAGTACTTGTAATGGGTGAGTTGTGTGTTTTAAAACACTCACTATAGTCTTTTCAGCGTTGTTGAAATAAGGATTCCAACCAATACTCATGACCATTTTAAAGACACCTAGGGTTGGTAATCCAGCCCAACCAAAATATACCCCCGACGGATGTTCTGAAAGGAGAGTCGAAAATTGCTCGGTGGATAGATTAGCTGGAGAAAAGATGGTAGCACCCGTATCAGGATAAAAAAATGAAACAACATTATCATGCACATAAAGAGAAAGAAAAATCAAATCACAAGCTACAAAGCAATTATCTAAAGCTCAAAATGTGGGTGAACCAACGGACACGAGCATATTCACAGTATAAGCTAGATGAAATAAAATGTATATATATTATCATCTCAGACATACAATATCAATTATCAGTGTCATCCCAAGACATGTAGACTTGTTACACTGGTAATGGAGAGTCTAACGGAATAAGCCAACAGCAAAAAGCTTAGTCCCTAACCTGTAGGGATCCCAAGTACTTTTGAACCCCGACCAAATCCCTTAATGACAGGACCACCAATTTGCCATGGTTCTATTGGTAAAGTGTCTTTTATCCCTGCAACAGCAAATCAATGCTGATGAAAATGGTAAATACAAGTTGCACATGGATGAAGAAAGGAGAAAGATATTGGGGTTTACAATCTTTGAAAGGAGGTAGGCCCCACTTTTCAGGATGAAAATCAAGTAGAGAGTTGATCACCTCATCTGCTGAAGTATAGAGATGGGATTGCTTTGGCAGAGAGGGTACAACAACTACCTGCATTCCAGCAGCTTTACCAGCTGTCACACCTGGCCTGAAGAACCCCAATACAGAAATGTTAAGAAAGAAATGCAAAGGAAAGCGACATTAGTTTTTAAGTCACACACATCATCAGGAAGAAAATCTAGCATCTACATTGCCAGAACAACTTTTGCCAAGAAAAATTAACAACCCAATCTTTTTGTAGCAAGTACAAATTTGTGGGATTTTACACTGTAAATTTGGAGGCAAATAGAAGGTGTAACAAAACAATTTCCTATGCAGATCATTTTGATATTGAATAGCTACAAAGGGAAGAAGCCAAGGTCTATGGATAATCAAAATCTATTTCATAAATTTAGATTTGCTTTTGACAGAAAGAATCAACATCAGATTCATTTTTGTGAGCTACTTGTCAAATAGAATGCATTCATTACATGAAAGATTAACCTTTAGGTGAAAAAATCAATGTCCTGAGACCGGTGAGTAAACATAAGAGGAACAGGGTCAATGATCAGATTACTGGAGTCAAACCCAAGTTGGAACCATGTAAAATGAAACAAATTGTACATCTACTTACAAAAACACACACAGAACAATCTTGTTCTAAAACAAACATATTCTGCAAAAAGCAAAGTAAGCTTACTCACAAAGAATCTTCAATGACAAGGCAGCTGGAAGGTTCAATATTTAATCTTTTAGCAGCTTCAAGGAATCTACATTGGAAAATTGTAAAATCAGAGTTTCAGAACATTAATTATTATAAGCTAAAAGGAAGCCAGAATCAAACTAAATAGTGTTGCATTCTCACAACTCAGGAGATGGCTTCGCTGATGTTACTTCGTCACCTCCAATGATGACTAAGAAGGATTCTTTCCAGCCTACATTTGAATGCATAAGAAGAAAATAAGTAACATCAATATAACATATCAATGCATATCATACTAAACAAGTTTCAATCCAAAGAAAAATAAACAAGATCATATTAGAAGCATACCCTGGTGAAAAGAAATTTTGGTTTCTATGTTTTCTCTTGGAGAGTTTGAAGCCAATGCTATCGGCACTCTATGACCACTCAAATGTTTGATTAGGCGATTGGCACCTGGAAGAGCTTTGATGTTGCACCACCTAGAGCGACAATAGACCAAGGTCATAAGCCATTTAACAGGAAAGTATTGGCTAATTAATGGTGATTGAAAGTATGTGCATAAGTTAATTACTGATTGGAGAAAATTGGGTTAATCTCTGAGAGTAATTCACTAGATGTGCAAGATAGTCCATAATCCTCCACAACAGCAGTTGCAGCTTCGAGTGGTGTTTTCCCAGCTATCTTTTGAACTTCTCGCCCATCCCATTTCTTTCCATACTTGCCCAAATAAGCTCTTAAAACATCACTTACTATGCCATCTGTGATTAAATTAAGATTGTCAGAATAAAAATTGCAGGCAACGTGTGTAATAGAAAAATGGAAATGCTACTTGGGAGCAGAAGCGAACCTGTGTGTAATAGTGTACCATCCAAATCAAGGATAACACACGACACTAATTTCTTTAGTGGCTCTGCGATGGACATCTTCAAGACCATATACAGATCTCAGAGACTGACTATGCTCTGATCAATGGAACATCTCTGAAGATGACGCAAATTCAATGATTAAACTATTAATAGTTTATCCAAATCTATAACCAGAATCCAACATTAAGAAACTAACTAGTAACAACAACTCAACATTGCCCTCTCTTACAATGCATAAAAGATATCAGAGAAAGTACTAGCAAAATTCATTTCTGCCATCTTTTGCATAAATAAAGTAATAAAAAGTTATACGGCTAATGTAATACATAACTATTAAGTGCCGAACTCAACACACTTTGTATTTGATCCTCATAACATCAACTGTTAAGAACTATACGAAAAATAGGTCCAAAAGCACAGCCAAATCGAGACATGGTTCTATAAGAAACCAAACAAATGCGGTTCTTCCGAGGCTAGTCTTACCAAACCAATGTAGAATTCAACTGTGAAGATCAAATATGTTTAAATACACCAACGCGATAAACTAATTCCATAATAAAAAGAGGAATTTCAGATAGTTTTCATGCCAAAATGCACCAAAATATTCACTTCAAAAAGAAATTTCCACCTAATTTAAAAGCAGCAGGTGCAATTTGTAACAGAAACAACAATTTCCAGTTGAATTATGATCTTGTTACTAATAGAAACTCGAATGCAAAAAATTTCATACACACAATCAGTGTCCAAAAATGAAATCCCCAGCAGATAAGCATGAATTCTGGAGCATATGATCTTCAAAGTAATGGAGCGATGTGATTGTGAGCGAATCATATGAAATCAAATATGCTTAGGTAAACTGAGATGAACGAATTTCACAGGAATAAGAAAATTTCAGATGAATAAGCTTCGGATATGGATTCATGGCACTCAGGGACAGAACCAGCAATGAAAACTGGGGTGTGCTACATTTGCCTTAGGTTGGGAACTAAAAAAAATTGGCAAGGTCTGTTTTGTTTTCAAGGATTATCTCACCTGCATATATAACATAGGTCTGAACACTTTAATATTCATCTTTACATCCTCAACAAGATCATGTATAAAAATACCATCGACAAAAGTTATTACTTCAATCCAACAAAATAAAATAGACACAAACCAGCTGCCAATAAAATAAAAAAACCAGCAGCTGCAGGTTTCATAGTATACAACAGTACTGGAAGAAGACCATACGGACACACAAAAAGACACAAACTTTACTCGCATTCGTTTATGCCCAATTTCAATTTGGCTTTGAAATCCTGCCCTGAACCACCCCAATTCGTTTCTATATCAAAAGCAGCAATCCTTACTAAACAATGGGATTAACAAATCTTAAATCCCCAATAACAAAACCTATGTCACAATCCCAATTCATCCAGAAATTTTCTATTATGATAAATAGAAACGATACCTGGAATGGCTTAATCAATAGATTAAGGCTTGAGAACTTCAATCTGAGAAGAGTGTGCACAACATATAGAGATGAGAGAGAGAGAGAGAGAGCTCAGAATTTGAGACTGCTTACCTGAACTTCAAGTAGTAGAGACGTCGCCACGTTTGGGAACACAGAGTAGATTGTGATAGGGTATAGAGATGGATTTGATTGGTACAAAATCCTTAACCTTTACCGTTTGTTTGTTACGGTAGATATTGAATAGGAATGGAATACTTTCCAAAGCAAAATTACTGTTAAAAAAGAAAAAGCCCAAGAGACTGAGGTCTCTTTCAACGCCTAGAATCTCTAATCTCAAACCTCGCCGCCGCTGCAACTCTTAGCCGTCATGGAGCTGGATCTATCTCGTCACTACTTGACGCCGCTTCGATCAAAACTGGAAGAACCAGAAGAAGAGAGTCGAGATCTGAAGATCGATGATGGTAGATGAAATGCACTCTTGAAATCCCACAGTAAGTTGGTTGCAATTGCAGCGGGGCGCCGATCGAGTACTTCGTCAATTGAGACGTACACAGAGAACTATTAGAAATTGAATAGAATAGAAGAAGATATCAGATGAAAAATTGATGATTTAGATGAGGTAGTAGATGGAGGTTTGGAGGTTGAAGAGGATGGTGTCTGAAGGTTGGAGTCTTGGAGATTGAAGATGGTGACGATATCTTTGCCTGTAAAACAGTGAGACAGTCGCAGTGAAGAGAAGCTGTTGTAGTTTCGGCCTTTTTCGAAACGAAGTTGGATAATTTTAATAACACCCTTTTAATAAGATTTCTAATCCATGTCTGACAGGAATAAAATTTTCTGCTCTGACCATGCCTGCGCCTCCAAACGGCCAGATAGGAAAAGTTTAATGAAATCCGGGTCCTATATCCGGTGAAACAAACACGGTCGTCGTGAAAGAGATTGAGGAGAGAAGAAGAAGAAGAAGAGGAAGTAGAATCTGGAGGAAGAGAACTGGCTGGACACTGTGAGACTGAGAAACCAAGACGTGGAGGGATTCTTACATAACAAAATACTTAATATTTTATAATATTTGATATTATCTTAGCAACCGAGTCGTTGTAGTATAGTGGTAAGTATTCCCGCCTGTCACGCGGGTGACCCGGGTTCGATCCCCGGCAACGGCGACTTTTTATATCTTTTGTTTAAAAATTAAATTTTTTTTTTTCGGAACATTATTATTATTATTTTAAAAAAAAACTTAAAAGCCAACTTTCAATCTCCATTGCTTTTCCCTCTCCATTTTCAGTGTTAACCTCACTGCCCTAACCACCGCTGATCGCTCTTCTCCTTCTTCTTCTTTCTAAACGACACTGTCTTGCTCACACTCTAGTCGCTTAGAGTTCTTCACAGATTTGGTCATGGAAACCGACGAAGAACAACGCGTCACTCCCTTCCAGCTCCAGTTCGACAAGCCAGTCGCTTCGCAGGTTCGCTTTTTTCTACAATTACCGCTTTCAAATCCCTAATTTACATGACCGGAATAGTAAATTCGTGGTTTCAATTGCCAGATTAAAATCGCGGAGTGGAATCCCGAGAAGGATTTACTGGCCATGGTTACTGAGGACTCCAAGATTTTACTGCACCGCTTCAATTGGCAGCGCCTCTGGACAATCTCGCCAGGTACCTCTCTGATTTTTTGCGTTCTTAATTTCTTGAATAATTTGATTTTGAATTTCTGAGCTTAGGTTTTTGTTTTTTTCTTCACATTTTCGTGTAGGAAAGAGCGTAACATCTCTATGTTGGCGACCTGATGGTAAAGCAATCGCAGTCGGGCTCGAAGATGGAACAGTCTCATTGCATGATGTTGAAGTGAGTAGCGTTTAATTTTTGAGTGAAACACATGTTACTATTGCTATTTAGTTAAACTTAGTGATATGAATTACACGGATTCGACGGTTATAGTGTGTAGGAGGATGCGTATGATGTAGTGTAGGCTCGGTTATGGTTTTCTAATCCTTTTGTTTTCGGTGCTTTTTCAATGCGAGGCAGAATGGAAAGCTGTTGAGAAGCTTGAAATCGCACAGTGTTGCTGTTGTTTCGCTTAATTGGGAGGAGGATGGACAGATGACTAGAGTATGTTGCCGTCTATCTATTTGTAGGCTATGTGTCAAATTGATTCTGATCGGTGAAATTATGAACTCGTTTAACTAATTAATGATTTCATTTTGATCCATTTGGTGTCAGGATGAGTATGGCAGCCACTCGGTATATGAAGACCGTACTTCTCGTTTCTTTCCACCTCCTCCAAGAGTTCCACGGATGTCTGGACTGGTATCTGGAGAGACTGGTTTCATGGAGGATAGTGAAGATTCATTTCGAGAGCTGTCAAATTCTTCACAGCAACATTTTAATATTCTTTGCAGTGGAGATAAAGATGGATTCATTTGCTTTAGTATATTTGGGATCTTTCCTATAGGGAAAGTTGTAAGTAATAACTTCTGTACCATTCTGAGGAAGTGATCGGTTTTTGTGTTTAATTTTGTGAAGCTACTTATTCCAGTTTATGGTTGATGAGTCTCTTAACTACCTGTGTTATTCTTTTCCCTGTGCCAGAACATCAACAACCTTAGTGCTGCTAGTCCACTTGAGGATACTGAAGCTGAGTGTAGACTTCTGAATGCTTCTGTTTACAAGGTACATTTACATAATTTTGGAACTTTAAGTTGTTTTTAATAATGCATACATATTTTAAAACTACCAAAGCAGATTCATACGGAGACCAAGTACGTAGGAATTAATAGATATGGTCAGGGTAAGAGAAAAAAGAATAAGTTCTCAGAATATATAGACTTGAGGATCTGAACATGGAATTTCGTACTGATGACCTGATGTGTTAATTTTGCCATCTATAGTATAAATGAGGTCTCTGTATCTGATAACCGTGTACAAGGTTGAATTTCAAAACTTCTATATGCTGTGTAGATATAAGGAATATAGAGCGTGCCAAGTTTCAGGATGGTATGTTGGTAACTTCCAAAAATTGAGTTTCTAATAGACTTGGCATCAGTAATGCAGAACAGAACCTTTCATTGCTTAGGGTCATTAAATCCTTATATTTCTGCTCATCTGTGATAGTGTGTATTTGAGTTGGAACTAGTTAATGGTCTTCATAGGTCTCTTACTATGACTTCTGTATATTTATGAGGAAAACCAGAAAAGTGATGTTATAGTTACTGCACTGGTCTTAAAATATCCTGCTGTTGGAATATCAAATTTCATAATACTAGCATATCTTTGCTCTTACTTTATTCTTTCTTTAAGTACTTTTTTAAAGCCATTCATGGGCTAATAGCAAACGAATTTACCAGGCCAAGCTGATGTTATTACTTATTGCTGTCATTAGGTAGCTTTGTCAAAAGATCTCTGTCATTTGATAGTCATGTGCTCAGGAGAATCAATTGAAGATAGGGAAGAATCAAAAAATAGGCAGATGGCTGAACCTGATATGCATGGCTTACATTGCATAGTGCTTGATACATCTATATTTTGGAAGAGGTAACGTTTCTATAGAAACCAGGATATCACAGGCTGTTTAAAACATATTTTAAGTTGTGCTGTGATATGGTTGTATTACGTTAATTTCTCTAGCACCGTCCTTTCTCAATTATATTGTTAGTCTTATTCTTGTTTATTGCTTCAGTTTACCAATTGCTGCATATTCTAAAGCTTTAGGATCTAAGAGTGATTTCAATGTAGTTCATGTGTGAAGCTATGTATTGCAGACTGTTTAAAGCTGTCCTGTTTTCACCTTTTGATTTTCCACTCGGGTCAAAGTCTGCGTTACCATTTTATTTATCATTGTAGAAAAAGTGAGCTTCATCAAGTGGCGCAACAAGCTTCTAACATTGAAGAGTTGGCAGAGGTTATTCGGTCATCAATTTCAGTTATGCACAAGGAGTGGTCTGATGCTATGCGCACTTTCCATGACAAGTTTGATTCTCTGTCTAATCTGATCATAGACCATGGTAACTTCTGAATGTCACCTAGTCTCACTTTCTTGATATAGTTCTTGATCATTTAGTTTGTCCATTTCATACCTACCATTTCTTTATAGGACTGGTATCTTCTCCCCAAGAGGAGTTTTTGAGTCTTTTAGGCGGTGCAAGGACTAGTCCAGCAGTTCATCAGTTTCTAGTAAACTCTCTCGCTGAAGTGGTATGCTTAGTCCCAATGTACTATCCTCTTTTAGGATCTTGATTTATGCATTCTGCTTAACAAAGTCTATGTGATTGTATACTTGATTCAAGAAGTTTATTTCTACCTAGGGCGTGAAGCGCGTGTCAAAGGCTGTTTGTGGTGCTGGAAAAGAACTGCAGCTTATAATCCTTAATCATCTCCAGGTGCTTTATCATTAGTTCTTGCTGTTAATGCAAATTTTCATTTTGAAAGTAATTGATGTTTGCCGTACTCCCTTTGGGGGTCAGCTAATATAAATTATTACAGCATAAAATAGTGCCATCTTTACGATCTATATCTAAGCAAAGTGATCTCAGATATCAATGTGGAATTGGTCGAGAAACATAGATTACCAGCGTATGGCTTACATTTCCACTGGAAACTTAATGAGTCCCAAACTCCCAATCTCATATAGATTGAACTTTGTTTAATGGTGCAAGTAGAGTTATGGCTTAATATAAGTGATCCTATTACTCAATACTCTTATTAGAGGGCTTGATTTGAAACTAAAGCTAATTACCTACCCTTTCCAGCCTGCTGCAGAAATTATTGCATTTAGGATGGGAGAACTAAGAGGCCTTTCACGATGGAGGGCACGCTATCAGGGTATCGGTCTGGATGAGACGCTTATTAATAACGCAACAGAAAAAGCTGGAATGATACTTGTACAAGTTGAACGGTTTATCAGGGTGCTTTCAACTGTAGTGCAGCAGGTTTGCTTTGATCTTGAATCATTGTTGCTCTTGTATTTTATTATTGAACAGTTTCCTGTGTATTCTGTTAAGTAGTTATATATTTCAGCATGGATGCACTATTACTGGTGTTTGCACCTATACTTCAAGAATAGGTCTCAGGAAATACGTGATCAGTATCATTATTCAGGCAGTTTGAAAATTGGATACTTTGCAAAATGAAGAACAATTTATTTCATATTTCCCATTAATTTCTGGTGTTGTCTTTTTGTTCAGTTTTCGAACTTCTTCAATTGGCTCTTGAAGTGTATAAAGTTGCTCAATTCAGAACCCAGTGATCATCATCTTATACTGTACAATAGGTCCGTGCCTAATATTCCTGTGTTGAATCTGGTTACACAGCATATATTCTCTTACTTACACATATCAGTTTGGCAGTGAGCTCGTAGTTATATTCTTGAAGTTTCTGTATGACCAAGATCCTGTTAAGCAGTTGATGGAAGCGTCAGAAGCTGACGAGAGTATCGAAGTTGGATTGTAAGTGATTTTTTATATCACTCAGAGGCAATCTGTTTTGGTGTACAACCGTTTTGTCAGTTAGAAACTTAGAATCATCTATCATGCAATATATATAACATGTGATATTTATTGCTCATCTGTAGTCATGTACCTTGCATATCTGCTTAGATTTATTCTGATTTCCAGTAGTCTACAAAGTTAACGACACACCAGAATTATCTTACTTGCTGGAAATCCACTCTTTCTTTACTTAAACAAATCCAGTTTCTTTCAAAATACATCTGGCTTTAACTTCAGTCTGTTTTGTTGTCATGTATCTATCTGTCTGCATTTATGTACATTTGAGGACTATGGACATTTTTAGTGTGCAGTCTGTACTTGTACAAGTATTTGGAATATGGAATCTCATTTTATTGTCAAGATTGAAATTTGCCTTATATTATCTCAGGGAAACAGTGCGAAGAGTTAGGGAGTTAGTTCAGTTTGGTGGATTTTCAGATTGTGAGCACCTGCAGAGGACGTTAGCCAAGGAATTTCAGCAGATGGAGACTAGGTATGTAGGGTTTAGAGTATTGATTACTGTAGCTTTGATGATAGTTCGCCGTCTGTGAATATTGGATTGTGTTAGTTATGTAGTCAATATTGAACACTACAATATACTGAGGTTGGCAAATGGAGGAAACTTCTTTGACATAAATTGACATGATTTGGTACCTGGAGTAGTGGAGTGTCGCGGTTGAGAATTTAATCTAATGTTCTCTGACCAAAAAGTTAATGCTTTAATGTGTTTGATTCACCATTGTAGTTTTAATTTATAGAGCTGAACATTTCATTACTTCAATCACTATCAAAGCATAGTTTTCAATTTGCACACACATCATACACAGTCTTATCTGAAAGTGCTATTTTGTATTTCAACTTCTAATCCCCTCCCATGGTGTTTTAGTTTTAAGGAGGCTTTTCAGATGCCCTTTACTACGATTTCAAGAAAAATAGTCTGCAAAGACTCATTGCCACTTTGCTCGCTTCCACCTTTGTCAGCATCTTTGTCAACCAGTATTCCCCTGTCAGTATCATATTATGAGGTGCTTATTATTATTTTTTTAATTAAAGATCTTAAATTGCATAATCATCCAGTACTATTTAATAAAATCCAAATTTGAATTCATTGTCAGTAACATTGTTGCTATTCCTATATTGTATAGGATGTCTCCCATTCTGTCACTCATCAGACTCATCAACAGAAGTTTCTTGATTACATATCTTTCCATATACCAGATGATTCCTTCTCTGGCATTGCAAACTGTATAGGCATAATGAGGGGAATTATGCAAGATTCGAGCATTATAAAGGAGGGTTATACTTCAGTAGAAGCTGTACTGTTGTGCATCCCTGTTGGTTATTACTGCATCGATCTTTCTTTATATAAGGTAGAGAAACTATACTTACCTAAATTAGTCGTTCTTTATATATATATATATATATATATATATAATATATATATATGTAAGTTTTTAAATTTTCCTTTACGCTACTTTATTCTTACAGGACAGTCAGATTGTTTTGTTAATAAATGAATCAACTACCACTTCTGAAAGCTCTGGTGATGCCTGTATGATGATTGTGCAAGCAAATGACCTTCCCTTTGTATCTATCACAAGATCCACCAGTTTAAACTATTGGAACTTGCATCAACTGAAGGTAATTCTTATCCTTGCTCGCTCATACACGTATGGGATGGGTTACTTGGAAAAAGAGATCCCGTAACTCTATCTTTCTGTAACTCAGTGTCAATTGCATACAGTACATGATTTTAGCTTCAGTGAAGCTGTTATCCTTAGCTCCTCCATTCTTACATTGAAACCATTCTCTTTTTCTTTTGGTCAATCGATTAATCACTCTTTCTACAAAAGCATGCTGTCAAAGTTGAAGCATATCGTTTATGTTTTGAGAACTCAAACTCATTCCATGTTGATATACTTTCTCTTTTCTTTTGGTTGGGTGCTTGTATACTGGTCGTACAGACATCTGTTGTTAATTTTAGTGTCATGTCAAGCATTTATATTGTATGCTGCTTTTTCAATATTCAATAAAAGAATAAAAGATCCCATCAAATTCGTTTCTTGCGTACTCTGATGTAATTTCTGTTCGGTTGCTCTATGGTAATGCTTCTATTCTCTATTTGTACATTTAGGACTCTGTAGTACATTTGGAAATGGAGAATGAGAAGGTTCGCAGTATACCCCATTCTGTTATTGCTCCCCTGGCAGTTAGCTGTAAGTCATTCTAATTGATACTCCGTTAATTATGATTTTGAATCCAATATCAAAACTCTTTTTCTGTGTAGCGTTTTAGCATTTAATGCAAAATGTTTGAATCAAAACGAAAGACTCAAATTTCAGCATATCAAATATAAACTTAATCTTTCCTAAAAGTGATGAAGATGGAGTATAGCAGTGGTGGTTTGTATTGACCAACTAGTTTTATCTCCAAGTTTTTGCGGTGCAGCATTGTGATTTATATTGACCATAAGAACTACAATATGCAACCTTTTTTACATGTATTGCATTTCTTGGTGACAGCATCAAGAGGCGTGGCTTGTGTTTTTGCTGCAAGAAAGCGTGCCTTGGTCTACATTCTGGAGGAAGACGAAGATGAAATTTCTGATAGAGAATGACCCTCAAATTTCCCATGTCTTAGATTCGTCTCACATTAGTGAAGTCTCAATATACACAAGTGTATGGGGTTTTCATCGGCTTTCAATCAATCAGGGGTTAAAATTCTGTACATATGAAGGTCCAACAGAGCATGAATTCACAAAATGAGGCATGAGTTCATCTTTCTGGTGAGAATTCATTCTGCTTTTAAGCTGTGAGTTGTGACCAACTTTTTGAGAGCTTAATAGCATGTTGATCGAAAACATACTAGTAGATCACAATAGTAAATTACAGAAATACAGAAATAAACGTGTCCAAACACAAATTCAATTCTGTTTTCTTTTTTTGACTGAAACAAATTCATTTCTTACTTTATTAGATATTGGCCAAATTACCTATATTACATTACATAAGCTATAAAATAAAATTGGTTCAGTGACATTAATCATGTCAAATTCAAGATACAATTTGAGAATAAAAACAATTAGGGCGAAAAAAAGAAAAAAAAAACTTACACAGAACAACAAATGGTGAATAAAAGAACAACGCACTAACGAAGTGTGATCACTTGCACCCTTTACCGTGAAATGTAAGAAACACCTTTGCCAACTTTAGCTACAAGAAAGCCTCCACTGTAACATTGCCAGTCATTTGAAAGAGCTCAACTGTTTCAGAACTTGCAGTGAAATGATGCCCACGGCACGAGAATTACATGCTACGAAGCAAGGCACAACCGGTGAAAGCAGCAGGTGTTAACTGAGAAGATAAGCTTACTGTTCATGAACTGTACAGTTTGAGAGGTCCGAAGATGTCAGACTTATATTCCAAGGAACTTACTGCTAGATTTATCCACGGAACCACTCAATTCTTGCTGAAGTTAGAAACCACAACATGATACAAATTCAGGTTGGGAAATGGTTCCCTAGACACCAAACTCTATCAGCAAATCTCATTTCTTCATTCAAGTTGTAAATTATGATTCATCCAACTCAACCAGTTGTGCCCGTCTCTCAGCAGCCCTCTTTCTGATGAATATGCCCCATCTAAGGGCTGCCTTGAGCTTGAGCCAACCAACAACAGCTTTACCAGATGAACGACTGCGGTCATCATCAAAATTGTAGTTTATCGCTGGACTGGGCATATATGCTGAGGAATAAGAATAATCTTCTGTAGCATTTATGGAAGGATGGACACTCTGTCCGTGAACTTGACCATGACCGCCCATGTTAAACATGCGAAGTAGATGCTGCATATCTTCGTTTTCAAGTATCTCATGGCTCCTCGTACGAATTTCTTCCTCTGGGAAAAAGTCAAGTCCTCGATAAGAAGCAAGATTGGATGTATCCACATTCTGGAATCCTGATGTCGATAACTGTGATGGACCGAGGGCAAGCATATTTTCACTTCTTTGGATTTCATGTGGGTGCGAAGTGTTGGGCAACTGATTCGGTGGAGGGAAAGAAGAGCCATCAAACTGAATGGGAGGATTGAGATTTACGTTCTGTGGTATTGAAAATTGGGTTGCCATGCCATCATTATAACCTATAGAGAAAGAGAGAGCACACATTCAAAAGTCAGCAGCCATATACTTTACGGGAAACACACAAAACCTTAATTTTCTCCCACTGCATCTTTGGGATTTGCAAACAGACACCCACAGAATGTGTAAGAAAAAAATCTTCTGGTATAGATAAAATATCAATGTACACATCAAACAGGTCCGCATACCATCAATATTTAATCGTCATTTTACCAATCCTCAGGCTTTGTGATCCCAGCGGTAAGGGAGGATAAAGGACTCTTTAGATGTAACTTTCGATAAAGAATTGGATATAACATTTTGCCAAAGAAAATATACCTCCCGCAATAAATCCAGGATCCATAATATGCTGCTCTGAAGGAACTGGCAAGCTAGGTACCGTGAACTGCTGGTTAAAGGAGTTTGTATACTCTTGCGAAGCCATGGGAACCTCAAGTTGCGAAGTTACTGGATCCTTCTGCTGCTTGAAGTTTAGAAGAGACTTTCCATCATACTCCATAACATGCATCCAGTTTTCGTACGCCTTCTTCACCAAACTGTCGACATAGACCTGCAGAAAAAGAAAAAAATCATCCACTGTTCTCTCTGATATCATCTATGACAGTTTACAAACAAATAAAATCTTATATAATATATTATATCAGAGAGGATGAGAAGCGGACGTCCGCAAGGTCCTTAAAGTGCGGACGTCCGCTTCTCAACCTCTCTGTATATTATATATATTATATATATATATATATATATATATTGCCTTTACCTATGGCTTTTAGTCTTTTAACAAACCCAGGAAAGCTTAGAGTCATGACACAACTTAACACCAGTTTAGTTGAACTTGACAAACTCAAAGGCTACGACTATGACCCAACAGAATCCTAAAGTAGGAACCAAAAGATATATTCAGACACATCAACCAGAAATTCAGACTATTACTGCTAATTTGCTTAATCTTGATGTTCCTTTGTAAATGAAACAATTACATATGTATGGGTAAAACAGAAGTAACATCCCTTAGGTTTATAGGTCAATGACGTTGCAGTTCCTACCATATGTTAACCAAACACTTGAACCACAGAGGACCCCGTGAAAATCAAAGAAATCAGAGGGTCGCATACCTTCTGGCTGTCTGAGAGAGAGTCAGCGGAGATAAATTGTTCATTGGTAATTAACCCACTCAACTCATAGATATTGTTGAAAACAACACCAACACTCCTTGCATCATCAGGATAGTACACATAGAGTTTACCACCAAGAAGACAGGTCTTTGCATGTTGTATAAGGATGTCCCACATCTTATTCGACATGCCACTCCCAAGAATCTGTGACAAATGGAAAAAAATTAACTTAAGAACTGTATTCTCTGTATCTCAGTTTGACAATGAAGTTCTATATTCTTACATTCCGCAGTCTCTGCGAGTCTCTATTCACAAGTCGTAGGAAGTCTTCAACAGAAAAAACTCCGGCCTTATTTAGTCTCTTGTGAAATGACCCATCTTTTCCAATTTTCTCCAATCTCCAAACCTCATCAGTTAGCACAGGTGGGTAGTGTTTCTTGTACACTGTAAAGTAAAAAAGACACAAATATTAACTTTTGATTATTATCATTACTTTGCACGCAAAAGGGGAAACCTGTCCATAACTACTTATTAACTCACATTCCCCACGGTGGTCCTTCACAGTGAAGGCATCTGTTTTTGCTTCTCGTATACGAATCCCATCACAATAGCCTGAGGCGACCTTCAATCCTAGCCTGAACTTCCTGCTCCTAATCCAGCTAGAATTATCGGTAAATGTCAGCTCCCCCAGTGTTCCCACACCTTCTTTCAGTGTCACTTGAAGATCCCCAGTGAGGAGGGGCCTCTTTCCTTCACGCTCTTTCACCACATGGCTATCAAATTCTTCTTCAGTCCAGTTATCATCGTCCTCATTATTAAAATCACCTTCAAGTACAATAACATCTAGTTTTGCCACCGACTCTGGGCCTGTTGTGACAACACGGTTTGTATTTGCATCAATCAACACAATGGGGATCGCAGCACCCCACTCTCCTTCTACTTTTCCACCAGTGAAAAGAGGAAGTGACAACCTGGACCTGAAGTGCAGCTGCAAGTTTCTTCCATCAGGTCCTTCAATTTGTTTAGGAGGAGACGACCTGCATTTTAAACCATTAGAAGAACAAACTAACAACATGAAAGAAAAATAACTGGTTTAATAAGTAATAGAACAAGAGAAAGAAAATGGAATTAACAAAATTAGGTGGAAAGGTCCAATACCTTCCGGTAAGTTTAGCCGGGCCTAATTTTGCTAAAGCACGCTCTACCTCTTCACTGACCTATTCACATTATAAAGAAGAAACATCAGCTAATGCATCCCATTTAATCCAAAATTTATCTACTGACAGATTAGGAAGCAATAAACAGTATGGATTTCTTTAAAAAGATAAAGAATGAAAGCAATACTTCTTCTATTTCTTCACAAAAAGCCACACACAAAAAACAAGGCGACAAAAAGATATATAACTTACAACTCTTCGCAAAATTGGCTCCAATGACGAGCACAGCTTTTGCAGACTGTCCACCTTGAGAGCTTCAACAATTACACTGCAACAAACAAACATTTGAAGCAATTTAATATCTCGTTGAATTCAATAACTTTTCCGTCAAGCGCTCTGACTAAACATGTCTCCACAACAATGCATTTGTAGATCTCGTAACGCTTGTTGCAGTGTAATTGTTGAAGCTCTCATTTATCTCAATGAGCAACAAGACAGCCAATCCTGACCAATTTTTACTTCCTTATACATCATTTCGTAACCTCTAAAATTACAGAGCTTCCACATTTCCAGGAAATTAATCTGAGAAAAACACACACAACAAAAAAAAAAACAAACTAAACGCTCTAGTCCAATTTCGCGGAAGAAAACAAACACTAAACCTTGCTAGTGCAGGCCGTTTCCTATCCGGCTGTCCTTCCTCCGCCGCTGCCGAATCCAAACCGCGCTTCTCCCTCGCCATACTATTCGATCTCTCCATGTACCTCGTCTGCATCTTCCACCTATCAAACAATAAAATTAAAAAAATTAAACAATCTCACTTTGACTCTCTCTCTCTCTCTCTCAAAATTCCAATTCCAGAAGCCAACACTCACCAACCAAACTCAAACAGAGCTGGATTTCTTTCTATCCTCAGCCTGATCCAAAACGCAGTCGTTTCGGCTCGGTCTTTATCCCGGCTGCGGGAATCTAAATTTGTATGAGAGGATAGCACAGACGAAAAGGTTAAAAAAGAAGGAAGAAAAAGGAGGGAGCGGGAAAAGTGAAAACTTACGAGATCAGACGTATCTGAGAAGCTTCGAGGAAGCCTCTGCGAATTTTCGAGGAAGAGTTTGAGAAAATTTAATGATTTGCTGATGACTGATGATGATGATGGGGTTCCACCCTCCAGTCAGAGGCGCCCTTTTTTCACACTACGGCCAGCGTCGGTGGCTGAGATTCGTCGGAGGACACTGTCGGCTGATCTGGGCCGTCAGTGCGGGAATCTTTTTAATTATTTTATTTTGAAGGATTCGCCACGTGAGTCTTTTGGTGGGCTGGCTGGATATTTGGGGTGGGATTGGGTGTGGTGCGAGTGTAGGTGGGTAGGGTGGGGGTGTGACAGGAAGAAGTGTTGACTGGATGAGGTTAGGAGGGAGCATTAGTCAAAGATGGTTTTCAGGACTCAAAGTTGGATTTTGCTTCTCTAAATTGATGGGATTTTTCTGTGGAGTATAGGCTCTGAATTCTCTTCCTTTTTACTTGCTAAGCAGTTTCTTGTTTGGATTGAGACATTCCTCATGTATTTTCGGTGCGTTCTCCGAGAGTTTTCTCGGTTGTGAGGTAAAGTCTTTGTAGACTCGGTTTATGTAACGGTTAATATTTGTTTGGTATTTTACAGTGTTAGACCTGTGCTTAGTCTTGGTTAGTTGATCTTCTGTACCGAAGTAGGCTTGATGTGAGGAGAGAAATGCTAGCTAGGGTAGATGTGCTTTCAGACACCAGGTGACACTAGTGAAATGATTCATATACTACAACTCAATTATTGATACTAGTTTGGACACTAACACTGGCGACAGAACGAATTTCTTTAACAAAAAAAAAAAAGGGAATGATTACACTTTTTAGGTCTTTAACAAAGGTTCCACTACACGAGCAAAACAAAGGCAAGATGCCAAAAGTTCTGGGACGTGATAATGCAGAACAATGCAAAACTGATTCGTTTTCATTCGAAGTATTGTACAGAAAACTTTAGTATACAACTGAAAGCATGTTCTTAATTCAATCAAATGTCAGTTCCACCTGCTCAAAGTTAAACCGAAATGAAATCCGCTGAAATCATGTACTTCATATATCTCCAAAGCAAGGACACAAGGTAGACCCTAAAACTCCAAAGAACTGGATAAGGGTAGAGTAGCTACCGCCTCTTCGAGCCATTTTCCTTTCCCTTCCTCTTATCTCTTTTCTTTTGCATCTTTGGCCCTGATTTGCGTTTTCCAACTTTTTTGAAAGGTTTCTTTTTGCTAACAGGAACATTGTTCTTTTTATTAGCTCCAAGTGTTTCTGGCACTACAGCCTCTGTCTTCTTTACTGGATGGATTTCCTCTTCTTGAGAGATCTCGCTGGTTGTCACTGTGACTTTTATGTCACCATTATCATACGTTGTTGTACCTTCAAACATATGAAATAGGTCAGCTCCAATGCATATCGAGTGTAAAATGAATCAGTATGAAGCACCAAATTCCACATCTATCCATATAAAACCAGAAAGGCAGATACATTTTAGTTCATGTCAAACATGCAGAAGGCCATTGTTACGACTCCTATATCATGTTTGTTTACACTAGAGCATTTCGAGGGAATTAAGACATTTTGCTACTACATGATCAGATAAACTGTGCTGTAACACGAATGTGATTAAAGTGCATTTCAATTCGTATACTTGCCCCGGTCCCAGTGTCTATATTATTACCATCCCAGAAACCAACAACCGCATAAGTAATACTATAGTGAGGGTTTAGCAGCAGTAGAGTAACCAAGATAGTCAGCAATGAGCTTCAAGTACCGACACAATACAGAGGTGTATGCATTACAGGGTTTTTAGAGTACCAGAAATCGGTGCATCTGGCTCACATCTTCCTCATCATTCACGTCAGCTTCTCCCTCAGCAGTTGGGGGAGCTCCTCCGAAGAGAGCCAATTCCTTTTCTAGTCTCCTCTGCAATGAAAAGTTGCCAATTAGAGATAAATACATAAATCACACACACAAAGAAAAATACATGAACAATAAGAGAATATGATTCCAAGGTTAAAATCGTCAAACAAATAAAAGTTGGCTGATGCAAATTGACCATCAAAGTTTAGAAAACTTTCAGCTTTTGGCATACTACAACCATTCTAAGCTGCTATTTCAAACACAAAAATGCTCCAATGAAGTCCCTACTGCCAGAAGTTTAATCTTCTTCACTATCACCATACTAGCATAAACATAACACCTACATAAGCAGATTTTACATTCTAATAGCTTCTGTTGTTAAAAGAAACAAGCACAAATTAGCAAAGTTCATCAAAGCACCAATCTTTTAGCTTAAACACTAGAAGGGTTGTTTTACAAGTTTGAATTGAGAGAGCAACAGTTTGAGCCAAAAATAGAGGAGATTGGTCTTATTGATAAGAAGGTGGATGATTGCCTCAATGAGGTTGTGAACAAAGTGAGGTTTTTGGAAACACTTGAGAAGCCCATAGAAGAACGCAAATAGTATGTGGATTTTGTCTCCAATGAACTGAAGATGAAAGAGGGGAAGCTTGAAGAGCAAACCAAAGAGTTTGAGTTGTTTGCTTCTCGAGTGAAGACTGAGCAGTTGGAAAGAAGGCCCCTTTCAATTTGACATTCAACATGCTGGTTTATTGTTTTACAATTGTAAACTAGCTGGTGAAATCAGTAATGCAGCACACATACAACATTGCATTCACTTTCCACAGTATCACTCTTCAATTTAGTTTTGTTTAACATCTCTCATCTCCCTATTCATCTCTAATCAATCATTAGTGGTATAAATGTATATAAGGTTGATCTTTCTTCTTCAGTCTAAGTTTGATGCCTTTCCTGATAAAGAAAGAATGAGCAAAGCTATTTGTGCTAATATATTTACCGATCACATTCCTCACACCCCTTGCCTATCTTGGGCCTTTTAGTTTTTGGTAAGCGCCGGTGCTTTTGGTCTCTTTGGGAATCAGTATTTGGTCGGCTAACTAGAGCCTAGGTAACGTATTACAAAATCGATTTGATATGTTCCGTGTATAAAACTAAGCTACTCACATGTATGTTGAATAAGTGTTGCGGATAGCTAGTAATAGATGATGTTGAATGTCATTTTTCAATGTGTGTAAATGTTCAAAACAACATTACGATCATCAAATATGACGACAAAATATGGTTTACTCTTGCCAAAGTGCATGGTAAGGCATGATCAACTAGAAGATACAGAATCGGGAACCAATAAATGAATCCTATACAGAAAGCATAAATACTTTAGCTTTTCCTCACCAAAGTACTATTTCAGTCAGATCAGACTTCAGAGATGATGATAATGCATGGAACATGTGTTTAAAGAATGACACCTCTAATTGGTATTTTCACCTTAACAAATGGGAAATCATCTCTTTTAGAGTTGATAAATCTTGCTAAGAACTATCAAAGAACAATGATGAAGAAAGCAATTTTGTGTGTGCATAATTGCATATGCAGGCTCACATACAAAGCCTGTTTGGAATTTAAAGCCATACAGTGAATTTCATCTGCCTCCTTCATCTCTTTGAAGTCAAAACTTGAAGCATTTCAGAGATTCTGACATGGAAGGACAACATATCAGAACCCAGCCTAAACACTAACCCTCTCAACTAATAACTTCCTATTGTTAAGAAACAAGATCTACCCAACACAGTTCATAAAAAAAAAAGCACCAATCTTTTTAGCTTAAACACAAACCCTCTTCACAAAAGCATCAACAACAAAACAACAACACATAAACAATGCCATTCAAAAACTAAAAACCAAAATAAAAACGTCACCTTTTTGCGGAGCTCAAGAAGCTTACGCCTCAAAGCCTCCCCTTGCTTCTTCTCAGCCTCCTTTCTCCTCTTCTTCTTCCTCTTGTGAAACCCAGACACAAAGTCACTTCACAAACCAAAACTCAAAGCTTCAAAACCCCAAAACCCAATACACCAAAATCATAAAGGAAGCAAATTTCAGGTGGGTACCTGAGACTTTTCTCGTTGAAGGTGACGGCGACGGCTTTGTTCTTAAGAACCCTCTTGCTGACGTAACGGCCACGCGGAGCCGCCGCCGGAATCGCCGCGTCTTCCGCCTTGTCTGCTGCCATGGTTGGCGGTCCGTTGCGCGCCTTTATAACTATATTAATTTAGGGAGGAAAAGTCATTACTACCCCCACGGTACGACTTATTTACGAAAACGTTTCCGGACGTTCTTCCGGCCGCTTAAACTCGTTTCCGGTCGTTGCCGGCCATTCCAGCGCGTACCTGACGCCTTGTAGATTAAGAATCTATTCTTGGATACGGTCGAAAATGGCGGGAAACGGCCTGATACGCTCGGATATGTATCTGTAAATAAAATCGATCGTGGGTGCAATACTAACTTTCAGGTTCAAGAAAAAGAAAAAAAATTATTATTAAACACTAGGGATGAAAAGTCATTACTACCCTATGTATCTGTTTATTTACGGATACGTTTCCAACGCGTTTCCGCCCACATAAAGACATTAACGGTCATTTTCCTCCGTACCAACGCGTAGCTGGTGATTTGTAGTTTAAAAATTTCTTCTCGGATATGGCCAAAAACAGCGGAAAATGGCCTGATACATGTTTGATACTGTTAGGTACGTATCCGTAAATAAATTTGATCGTAGAGATAATAATAACATTTTAAATCTGAAAGAAAAAAGAAAATAAAAGTGTATCTCGGTGTTTCCACTGTTTCGCTTCTACTCTTCGCAAATGGGGACTGTTGCTTCTCTCCAGTTCTTCAATTTATCAAATAATCAATTCAGGTAAGACAATCAAGCATTCTTCATTCTCTTATTACAGACATATTCGTGCCCCAATTCCTTTTCTTATTCCAGTAAATTAGTTCATCTCAGTTTATTTAAGCATATTTGATTCCATTTGAATTCCATCAAAATCACATAGCTCCATCACTTTGAAGATCATTTGCTCCAGAATTCATGCATATCTGCTGAGGATTTCATTTTCGAGTTCTTTAATTGTCAATTCATATAGTGATGTTTATGTTGCGTATGTTTTTTGTATCTAAGTTGCATTTGAGTTTTGAATAGAAAAGATGATAATTGGGTCGCGGTTCTGCATCCAGAGTACAACATTGACCTTTGGACCGAGTCTATGTGGCCTACTTGTTGAGGCCCAGAGGGTTTAGGTTGGGTTTGGGCTCGATTTTAGGCCCACGTTTGAGTTGGTTTTTCTGTTTTCTTTTTTAGGTTTTGGTTGGAGTGTTGTCCTTCCTTTTTGAGCCAGGGTTTTGACCTCCTTTTTGAGCGAGGAGTTATGATTTTGGTAGGTTGGTGTCGAGGTCGTGTCATTGGTGCGTTATGGTTATGGTGTCGTGTCTAAGGACTATTTTATTATCAGAGGTAGTTCTTGTTGTCAATATAATGAGAAAGTTATCTGTACATATATGCTGGTAGGTTTGACATGACATGTAGTGTTTGAAACTGGTGTCTTGTGTTATCCTTGATTTGGATGGTACACTACTACGCACAGGTTTGCATCCGGTCCGAGTAGCATTTTACTTTGGTTTATGGAAAATGCATGTTTTGCAATTTCAATCATTATAACTGAGTTCATGTCAATTTACCAGTTGAGACTGATTGGATTCCTGTAGAATCGCTTCATATACACAGAAACTTTAACATTTCATTCCAAATTGGAGACAGACAAGCAAATTAAGCCTGTATGAAATTTGAAGTGTACATTCCTACTGTACACCCTTCTGCACCAGATCCCCAACCAAAGTGGAAAACCCTAATTTTCTCCCCCACCATATCTTTCATTGCGCCTCCCTTGTTCTCACCTGTCTTCTTTCCTCTCATCTTACCTCTCCTCTCTCCACCGTCTTCTTCCTCCTCTTCTGATCTCTGAAATCCTCAATTGTTTATTTAATCCTTAGAATTATGGATGTTTTGTTTAAGCAGACCTCTAGCCACTAAACTTTCGGAATGGGAGGAATAGGAAAGAAGCAAGAACGAGAGGCATGAAGGGTAGTTTTAAATTTTGTTGATTAATTTCTGTTTTTACAGATGAGTGTGATGAACTGATGATATATGTTTGTATCTTTTGTTGGGCAATGCAGGAATTTGGCCGAGGTTCCAAATGCCCTGGTTTTAGCTCTCTATCACGGGCAATACAGTTTAAGCTCTCTGCCTTTCAATTCGTCTCTCTTTCACCTGTTGGAAGAGGGAATTCCAACAGTGCTAATCCCAACGGAGTGAATCCAAATGGTTCTCCTCTTGAACCAACTAAGAATGCATTCAACTGCTCATTTCCAAATAAATAAGTTGCTCTTCCTGTCTCTCCGAATGCCTCTTTGCTCTAACTGAAGATGAAAGAGGGGAACTTGAAGAGCAAACCAAGGAGTTTGAGCTATTTGCTTCTCGAGTGAACCCTTCCATTTGACATTCAACCAGCTGGTTTAGTGTTCAATGTTTCATTTTGATTATTTTACAACTGTAAACTAACTTCTGAGATAAGTAATGCAGCACAAATTTAACATTGCATTCACTTTCCACATTATCATTCTTCAATTTTGTTTTTTTTCTGAAATCTCGTATCTATAATCATTGATAGTATACACTACAATTTTAGCCTCGTATAAACTCGTATCTATAATTAGTAGCAAACGTCATTTTCTGATTTGTATTTTTTTTTTATCAAATGCACAATAATGTGCTACAACTGTAGTCGAATTCACGACCTTTTACTTATAAAGAAATACTTATGTCATTAGATCGGTACCGGGCATTTTTGACTCTCGTGTACTTGTATCTTGTAGTTATATCTCGTGTGAATATAATTCCGCTTTTCTCAAATAGAAATATATTCATGAGCAAGTATAGATTTCATAAATAGTTTTGATCTCGATAAAGTCTAATTTCATAAACAAAAACAAGAGTTCGTTTTCATGCAACATTTATGTTGATCGCTCTTGCGTTCAACCTTTATTTCGACATAAAACTTATCCAGAATTTTAGTCAATTCTCAATATAACTTGATCCAAAATAAATAAATCATCCATCAAATGGATACTCTCGTACACATCATTCTCTCCATCATTCAAGCATAGGATATAGATTTTCTTCCGGCACACAACCAACGTGACATTTGTTTCAAAAAAAACCAACTTGACATTGACATGACGGGCGACTTTATCACATGAAACTGAAAAACAAATATGCAACAAAAATGGTTTTTCGTGACTTTTGGTCAAATGCAACCAATATTGCAGTTGGCGTACGTTACCAACTTCCTCGTTCCCATCCAAAAACCCGGTCCAATTCTCTTTTTATAACCAAAAACCAACCCGCTTCTTCTTCCTCACCAAAACTTCGACTCGTCACCTCCGATATGGACCGGCCCGACTCCTCTCGGCCCGTCCTATCCGACCGTGTCCTTATAAACGGCGTCGTCACGCCGCTCACGTTCTTTGCCGACGGCGTTCTCCGGTGGACGGAGCGACGCCAGCGGACCTTGATCGTCGAGAAGGAGGTCCTCGGCCTCAAAGTGGAGGGTCCGAAGATCAGAATCGGAGCTCTGGTCCACGCCGGAGCTGGAATCTGCTGCGTCGCGAGCGGAGGAGGAGGAGGAGGAGCTCTGGTCAGGCGGGACTTGGTGTTCGAGCCTCTCTCCGAGGACTTGCGGAAGCTCTGGTGCCAGAAGCTTCTGGATTTCATCGATTCGCTTGGTAAATGTCGAGCTGTTCTTGCTCTAGTCTCACTAGCTCACAGCTAAATCTCGATCATGTTTGAATTTTTTTGTTTTTGATTCATGATTCTAACTTTTGATGATTTTTTGGAAATAAACAGGAAGGCCGAGGAGGCTGTTAGTTTTTGTGAATCCATTCGGAGGGAGCAAAGCTGCTTCGAAGATATTCGCAGATGAAGTGAAGCCGCTTTTTGATGATGCTGGTGTTCAGCTTACACTGCAAGGTGAGGAGTCTTGGCTTGGAATCAATGTGATTTAGTATATATTATATGTTTGTTGAGCTTTTGATTTTTTTCGGATAGTTGTTGATAATACTGGAAAGTTTGTCTGTGTGTCGGATTTTTCAGAAACTCAGTATCAACTGCATGCCAAGGAAGTTGTGAAAACTCTGGATCTTTCCAAGTATGATGGCATTGTTTGCGTTAGTGGGGATGGAGTCTTGGTTGAGGTTGGTTTTCATTGTTTAGTAGTGATTTGTCGAGAGCTGGAATGGTCATAAAGTCTGATATAGTGATATATCATTAATAACATTCATATAATGTGTGTGTAGATTAAGCTTATCATTTTCTTCTTACAAGCATTACACATTTTAGTAGGTAGTAAATGGACTCCTTGAGAGAGAAGATTGGGACACTGCAATTAAGATGCCTCTTGGAGTAGTTCCTGCAGGTTTTACACTCTTGATCTCTCAATTTTATGCTTCGTTAGTACTTTTGTTTGATACGTTTGGAACCTTTAAAGTTCTGGAGTGTGAGGGTGAAACAGTGAACTAGGAGCTTTTGTGCATCGAAGCAAACAAAGTCACTAGTTGCTAGTCTAGTTTTTTTTTTTTTTTCTTCTTTTCATGAGCAATTTGGATAATTGACGTTTCCGCGTTTAGGTACTGGGAATGGAATGGCGAAATCTCTTCTAGAGTCTGTTGGTGAACCTTGTAAAGTGACGAATGCTGTTCTCGCCATTATTAGAGGTTGCTTATGCTATATATCAGTACATTTATTCTTCTCTCTCTCTCCCTCTCATTTTGTTAATTGAATTTCGTCATGTTAAATTTACTGACAGGACATAAGCGATCATTGGATGTATCTACCATATGGCAGGGGAAGACAAAATTTTTTAGCGTGTTGATGCTTGCATGGGGTATGTCAAAAGTTTCACCACAGGATAGTGGATTTAATACTTCAATAGTGTATAAAATGCTTTATCTTGGAAAAAAGAGATGGACTGCAATAGTAACAATTAGTGATTTTATTTCCTCTCAGGCTTAGTAGCAGATGTTGACATTGAGTCTGAAAAGTATAGGTGGATGGGAAGTGCTCGTTTAGATATCTATGTAAGTTGAAACATCTCATTTCCATGCCTTTCTCACTCTCTTATTTGTGTGCTTGTGTATCTCTTGCAAGTTGCTTAAAACTGGTCCACAGTTGGGATGGTAGTGAATGGCCAGACATTAATAGTTTAATACCAATTGTTTTCTTATTTTAGGCCATTCAACGAATTGTGCATTTGAGGCAATATAACGGATCTATTTCTTTTGTGCCTGCACCTGGCTTCGAAGGTTTTGGGGAGCCTACTAGTTACAAGGACGGTGGTGAATCGACAAACACTGATCCAAGTCAAGAGAAGCCTGTTAAGGTTCGACAACTTGGCTATGAGGGTCCTGATATTAGCTTGGAGAACATGAACTGGAGAACAATTGAAGGACCGTTTGTTTCAGTGTGGCTTCACAATGTACCTTGGGGAGGTGAAGAAACAAAGGCAGCTCCTGATGCCGAGGTTGGACTGTGAAATTGCATAACATCTGCTTCAGATATATTTCTGTTCTACAGTCGGGGCATGTTTATATGAAATTTCAATACTTTAGAACTTAATAGTGTGAAAAGAATAATGTATTTGTGCTCTTTGTGTGCAGTTCTCAGATGGCTATCTAGATGTTATAATTATGAAGGCTTGTCCAAAGTTATCCTTGCTCTCGCTAATGACAGGGTTGAGCAGGGGGACTCATGTCAAGTCACCATATGTGTCGTACTTCAAGGTGAGCAAGATCAAACTATTGAATCATATAGCTGCATTCAAGTCAAGAAGCTTTACTACTCCAATACCAAAAGTCACAAAGATCTTCTGTTTAATTTTTTGTCTTTATTGTGCAAATATACAACAGGTGAAAGCATTTGTTTTGGAGCCTGGTGCTCGTGCTGAGGATCCAACGAAGGAAGGGATAGTAGACTCGGATGGTGAGGTACTCGCTAGAGGCAAAGGAGCATACAAATGTCAGCAGAAGACACTAATGTCATACGATAAACTTCAAATAACTGTGGATCAAGGTTTGGCCACTCTGTTTACCCCAGAACAGAATATACACTTTTCATGATTTGATGTTTGGTGATTGGGACATACCGCACATGATACTATGATAGTCGTATTTGTACAATCTGCTCAAGTGTATAGCCTCAACAACAAAATAGCCAAGGGATCAAGTTATAAACAGTGAGGCGTTCCCTGGTAAATTGCTTGCTGAAAAAGTAGTGTGCAGCTCATGTTTCAAGATCTAGCTTTGATTTTTCAGTTTTGGTTTGAGATAGACTTGTAGTACACCTCTCCAGTTTATTGGCAATGCTGTACATGTATTCATACTCATCTCGGTGGAGAAACAACCGAGTAACACCACAAAGCCAAACTATATGGACTAATATATTCACTGATCCCATTTCCAAATTCCAATAGATATCAGACTCACAGTGAGTCACTCACTTGTATACATATAATGGATCCTATACACAGCATAGATACTTAAGCTTTTCCTCACCAAAGTACCTAGTTCAGAGCTTGTATGATGATACAATGCATGGAACCGATTAGTTTAAAAAATGACACCTCTGATTGGAATTTTCACCTTAACCCAAAACAAATGTCCCCACTTGTTTGGGATGAGTCGCACATAGTGGCGTGCCAGTATAAATAGAAGGCGACGTTCTCAACCTAGTTGGTTCCCTCTCGACCTTCTTTCCGGAATGGGAGGAATAGGAAAGAAGCCAGAACGAGGGCATAGCAGGTTGTTTTGAATTTTTTGTTGATTAAATTCCTGTTTTCACAGATGAGTGTGAGTTTGTAACCTGTATCTCTGTTCTGCAATGCAGAAAGCTGGCCCAATCGCGCCCCGACCAAAAATGGCAATGGCTCCAAAGGCGCGAAGGCCGACCAGAAAGTGGCGGTGGAAGAGAAGAAAGAGTGATTTGAAAGGGGATGAGATTAGAGGATAACAGAGGAAAGATTAATGTGTGTGAGAAAAAGGTGGAATTGAAAAGGGGAGATCGAGCTCAGGTGTATTTGAGAGTGCAAGATTGTCGAAGGGTTGTTTTACAAGTTTGAATTGAGAGGGCAACAGTTTGAGGCAAAAATTGAGGAGATTGGTCGTATTGACAAGCAGTTGGATGATTGCCTCAATGAGGTTGTGATGAAAGTGAGGTATTTGGAGACTCTTGAAAAACCAATAGAAGAACGTGAAGAGAGTGTGGATTTTGTCTCCAATGAACTGAAGATGAAAGAGCTTGAAGAGCAAACCAAAGAGTGAGTTATTAATTTGCTTCTCGAGTGAAGAGTGAGCAGTTGGAAAGAAAGAAGGGTCCATTCAATTTGACATTCAGCTGTTCAATATTTCATTTGGGTTATTTTACAACTGTAAACTAGCTAGTGTAATGCAGCACAAATATAACAATGCATTACTTTCCACAGTATCACTCTTCAATTTTGTGTTTGTTTTTAAAAACTCTCATCTCCCTGGTCCCTACTCATCTCTAATCACTCATTGGTAGTATACATGTATACCTCAGTCTTAGTTTGATGCCTCTCCTGACAAAAGAAAGAATCGGGCAAAGCTTTTCGTGCTAATATATTTACCGATCACATTCCTCACACCCCGGCGCTAATTTAGCAAAAGGCCCCTGCGCTTACCAGAAACTAAAAGGCCCAAATACTGATTCCTAAATTCTTTCGGCTTTTCCTCACCAAAGTACTAGTTCAGAGCTTATATGATGATAATGCATGCATATATGATTCTATGGAACCCATTAGTTTAAAAAATGACACCCTTGATTGGAATTTTTACCTTAACAAATGGGAATTCATCTCTTTTAGGGTTGAGAAATCTTTGCTAAGCACTATCAAAGAACATTGATGAAGAAAGTACTTGTGTGTGTGAATTATTGCATATCTGAAGGCTCACATGCAAAGTCTGTGTGGAATATAAAGCCACACACTGAATTTCATCTGCCTCCTTCATCTCTTTGAATACAAAGAAGGCTCATGCAGTCAAAACTTGAGGCATTTCAGAGATTCTGATACATGGAAGGGCAACATTTTAAAACCCAGTAGTAGTTGGCGCTTGGTAGAAGTACGTAGATGCATTCAAATAAAAAGAAGAGGGTTCCTTCTGCATTCATCTGTCAAGCACGTTTTATAGTGTTGAATGGCATATGATTAGGCGGCGCCCTAGACCATTAGATTGCTTATATCTTTAACCAAAACTCTGTACTGTTTAGGATTTAATCCGCAACGGATTAGCTCCAAGCTACCTGCTATGCAAGCACCCTGTTGCATCTGCTTCCACTTACAAGATCATAATCTCTGTTCTACATACTGATGCTTCTCGCATGGATAATCCAATTATCCAATCGTAAACACATGCTTACTGACCCAAATCCGTACGATCCATAAGATCAATTACGTACTATATAAATACACATCGATCTTTATACTATATACGTACATCAGAACATATATATATGATCTACACCACCCTGATGATTATGATCAGACTCGATTAGCTGGCTAGCTTCAACCGCGGCCTCTATGCAGGGACCAGTTTTCCTACAGGATCATATAGCAGTTAAGGATCGATCGACACGTTGAAAGAGAAAGACAGGTCTTTTTCTGCTCTTCTTCTTTCTAACGCACATAGAAACCACAATACATAATTACATACACAAGTACATGCACTACACAAAGGTCTCTGCGCTTTAATCTTCCAGTCTTCCACCATAGGTCCTCGCATCTTTTAAGTTTTGGTTTCTTTAATCTATTTGTTCCCAGATACTGTCTGTTGGGACCGGGCTGGGGTGGTGGTTGATCAGTAACAAGCCAAGTAAAATGCAGCAGTATCTTCCTGCTGCCTCACGAGGCATTTGTTTTTTCGGACACACCGATCATAACTCATGGATGATGATGGCTGGAGTGAATATATTATACGCTAAGCTAGCTAGCTGCAAGAAGCAAAGTCTGATGCAGAGAGTTTGAGTGGTTGAATATGTTGTCCTATAGCCTGCAGGAGAGAAGAAGTGGCCCTTTTTCTTTCATCAATAATGGGTGGTATTTCTGTTTAAGGTGCCAACAATAATAGATGCAATATAGTGGGAAACTCTCTTTAGTCTTTACACGCGTACGTCTGAATGAGGCAGAGATTTTCTATGGCATGGAACCGTGCTACGTGTCCCCAATAGCAATGCTTTTAGGGTTACTAAAATTTCTCATCACAAAGTAATTAAAGTTCCATTTATTTTTTTTTCAATGAGTAAATGAAAATTATAAAGAAAAACCTCTAAGACATATCCTACACCAAGAGAGTCGAAATGAAAAACCTGAAGAGCAGCCGTAGGAAGAGAGTCTAGGCGTCTAGCCAATATCCCGCATCCATAGAATGACTAAGAGATGTTAAAACATCTGCCACAAAATTAGTCTCTCTCCAAAATGAGAGAATTCAATATGATGAAACTGGGCAGCCAATATCCTGATATTATGAACTAAAGTTCAGAAAATTCTACAATGTGTTAATACATGTTATGCATTAACTCTGTCATAAAGCTATAACATAAGTCTCTTTCAAAGTAGTAATATTAGACCTCAAAATTGTAACATAAGTCCTTAAAGTTGTATAAAACTTAATTACAACATTTGTTATCATGTATCGTTAAAGTTTATGCAACTTTATGCAATTACCACTTTAAAGACACATAAGGACTAATGTTGTAGCTAAAATTTTACAACTTTAAGGACTCATATTACAACTTTGAAGACTAATATTACTACTTTTAGGACTCAAGTTTTTAGGAATCAAGTTACAACTTTATGATAGAGTTGATACATGACATACATTAACATACCCTAGCCTTACCCCTAAAGTTCAAAGTAATGTTCCATAATGTTTGTGAAGTATAATTATTTGAAAGAATACCCCCTTGATCAAATTATTTATTATGTATATTCTCTTAAAAGAAATTATTATGTGTATATCAGGGTAAAACAGGTGAAATCTCGACGGTTTTAAAATATGTATTCCTAAAGGTTTGAATATCAATCAAATCTCACTGGATAGTTTATTATGCTGATACAGTATTATTTTGATATATATAAGGGTTAAATTTAAACAATGTCAGTATAAACTCTTATGAATTTAAGCCTAACAGTAAATAATTATCAGTTATGGTTTACCCAAATAAAATCGAAATCATAATGTAGTAGGAAAAGCAATGAGTATTATGAGAAGGCTAGGTTTACATATATAGAGATTTCTAAAACGTACATTATAGAGATTTCTATAATGGATACTATAGAAAAATGTGATAGATTTTGGTTTCATTGCTAAACCTTTAACATATATGTTCAAGAACGATCATGAGTGGTATGATACACTTTGAGTATCTATATTACTAGCTAATGAAGTCTTTCTATTTTATGAAATACTAAGTTATCGATCTACCCAAAAATTAATACATATCACTCTCATATGAACAAATGAAGAAACATATGATAATATATTGGCAAGAATAGCTTAAAAAGAAACCCCATGTCTTGTTCATATGAAGCCCTTTGAGTGGATTCCAACTCCTCTTCCAACCATATGGAACCCCCTAATGGGTTTCCCTCTCATCACCACCTAATTAACCATATGAAAGGAACCCATTTCAATATTGACAAAATGAATCCATTAAACTACTAGTTTTAAGATTCCATTAATCATTTAATGTGGGCTCTCCCAAATCTTAGTGCCCAATGATTTAGGTCTATATTCCTAGCTCCTTCCAAAAGCAATCACCCAGTATCTTAAGCTAGCTAGCTCCTTGGTCTATATTTGTTTATAGATACCAATTCATTATTTTGGGAGGGACCAATTTATCCAGAAACAAGTTAAGGAACTTGGTTATAAATAGCATAAGCTCTTTATTTGCTTTAGCTGTGTAAAGTAATGTCCATGTTCATGATCATAGCTATATGTAGCTCTCGTTCGTGCTCCTCTCCATGATCTCTTGTCCGATAGAAGGGTGAAGATAACTGGTATCTACGAAAAGGAAGCAAATAACATGCATGAATGGGGCTTAGCTAAGAAGCTGTATCACCAGCTGCATATATAGTTCACGTTCCTTGTATCTCTTCTTTTCCATCCTTCAATTATTGGTAACCTGATCACTGTGCTTATGTGCCCAGAAAAGCCTTTCTCCAGTGATATATATAGAGATGAACTGTTTACCTGATATGTCATTTCATATCCTCCATTATATATATATATATATATATATATATATGTGTGTGTGTGTATATATACACACACGCTGTACTCAATTATCCAACCTACAAGTACATATAAAGCACAACAAGATGCATGAGTTTAATTAAATTGCCTCTGAAACAGATCGAGGCAAGAAATTTGCACGAATGAAGAGAATATATATAGGATCATGAAGAAATTAAAGAATCCATAACTCCGTCAAGAATGCAGAATGAGACTGGAGGTCCGAATGTCCGATCATTCATCCCATGTACCCAACAACAGATTGGATCTGTACTCATCTAGTGAATTATTCTTCAGGTTCATCTCAATATATATGACATTAATACAAGATCTACTAAATACTTTTAGCTGATGAGGTTATTCAGTCTGCTACGTACGGACCTCACGAGGTTTTACCTCATTCTAGCTAGTATGCCGCTTTGGTCTTGGTCGGCATGATATCGTTCGAAGAAAAGCTATATATAGTGACAGCTAGAGTGTTGTCATTTTAAGTAAACCTTAATTCCATGTATACTTACATCTAGTGACTAGCTTTTTTCAGTTTAAATACAGTGATCAAGTACTGTAGTTACATGTCTTTCATCATCACAATTAGAAAAACTGCATGCATGGATGGCAATGCAAGACCAACCAATGCATACATGGTTCGAGTAAACAAATAGCTAACTAGCAAGAAAATGGGATATTCCGAGAGAGAGAGAGAGAGAGAGAGAGAGAGAGAGAGAGAGAGAGAGAGAGAGAGAGAGAGAGAGAGAGAGAGATAGTATAGTATAGTATATATATATACTATATATATATATATATATA